>NC_092803.1:135653311-135956168 GCF_040954645.1 Diabrotica undecimpunctata | reverse complement strand
TAGCTTTTCTGTTTATATAAGGTCTTTGGCCTCGCTTCTTATTAAAGTAAATCACAAGTCTTCCAAAGGTATCAAATCTAGGTATCAACTCTAGGTCTTCTAAAAGAAAGATTCGGAAAATCCTTCATAAAAACTCTCCTACAGGATTTTTGTGTTGTCAGGATGCTTTATTTTAAAAGCGCTGAATAGCTTATTATCATTAAAGTCTGGACTAAGGTATCAACTTTAGGTTTTTTAAAAGAAAGATTCGAAAAATTCGTCATTAAAACTCTTCTACAGAATTTATGTCTTGTCAGGATATTTTATTTTAAAAACCTTGAAAAGCTTAGTATCATTGAGGTCTAGATTAAGATATTCTTTTTCACTTTCTTTTCTCACTGCAGTGGCTGTGGTCTCTCGGAAAGCTATTGATGTGATCTTTTACCACCTGTCTATCATAAAAAGTGTACTTAAATTTTTTAGCACCTCCTCGTTTATCCTTAAAGGTTATAGGCAGATATTTCCAAAAACGTTTTTTTACAAACTCTTTTCACGTTAGCTTGCCCATTTGTAACATTTTAAAACTAATAAGCCTTGCTTATTAAATTCTAGACGATAATACAAGTCGAAAAGTTTAATTTTCATATGAACTACGTCTCCCTACAGCTGAATTTACATTTGCATGTGATCTAAAATGGAAACATTTAAAGATATTATATTAACAGAGCCAAAGTAAAAATAAAAAAAATCTTAAGGTTTTAATATCGAATATCATTGCTAACTATTTACAAATTAGACTATCGTGCGGCCTAAAATTTCAAGCCAAATATCTGGGAAAAATCTTGTACTAACCGCATGATTTGGAACGGCTTTTTTAGGTTATTACAGCTTACATTTTTGTGTAATATAAGGTTTTTCTCTCAATCTACCTTCACTCTGTTTTTTTTTCGATTTGGTTTTTTTATTATCAAACGACCTAAAATCCATTTTTTTATTTTAAAACACAAATACTACGTCATAGACAATAAAAAATTATTCTAACGATAACACTTTAACCTGCATGTTGTCACTTAGATCAATTAAAAAAGAACATAATGCAGGATTTACAGGCGAAACCATATTTTTGCTGCAACCACTAGAGTAAAGTTACTCCAATGCAGCTACTCCAATGCATTTTGCAAGGTAAAATTGAAGGATTGAAGGAAAAAGGGCTCCTGGACGAAGCAAAATATCCTGGGTTGCTAACTTGGTATAGAAATGGTATAGACAGTCCTCAACACAGCTATTCCGTATAGCAACAAAGTCATCATAGCCAGAATGATCGCCAAAGTTCTTCATCCTAAGAAGAAGAAGAGTGACATTGGCACATAAACCTCATAGGGAAACATTGGCATAGGAACATAGATCATATTGATTGAAAAAAAAATTTATATTTTGGCATTTAGATCACTTAGCTCGGCCGCTCTTCCCCAAACATCCATCTTTGGTATATGTCTTCTTTTTCCTCTTTTCGGTCCTGACTATCATAATGCAGTTTGCATTAAATTAAATCATTATCATACAGGTTTAACAACTCTGTATGGGTCTTAACTTCCTCAAGAATTTCTCCCCAGTCGTCCCTAGTAGTCTACAGCTTAGAATCCGAATGATCAGATGTTACGTTTTTTCTGTCTTACTGTATGGCTGTGAAAGTTGGACAATGGACTCTGAAGTAGAAAAAAGAATAGATGCCTTTGAGATGTATATATACAGACGAATGTTGAGGATTCCATGGGTACAAAGAGTTACTAATGTTGAGGTACTTCGTCGCATGTGTAAACAAAAAGAATTACTAAGAATAATCAAAGAGAGGAAAATGCAATACTTGGGTCATGTGCTGAGAGGCGAAAGATATGAATTACTTCAAGTTATACTGGAAGGAAAAGTACAGGGCAGAAGATCAGTAGGAAGACGCCAGAACTCGTGGCTGAAAGACCTGAGGAGATGGTTCGATCGCTCATCCGCAGAGATCTTTCGCGCAGCAGTTTCCAAAACTACAATTGCCATTTGGATCGCCAACCTTCGAAAGGAGACGGCGCAATGAGAAGAAGAAGTCGTCCCTATTTATTGCTTTTCTTCCCAACAAACACGTATTTTCGTAACTTTCCTGTCTTCATAGATATTATCAAGGATCTTCTCTGTCTTTTTTTTCTTCTCTGACAAATGGGTCAATCAAAGAGCGTTTTTCTAGCCTTTTAATTTTGTTCACCTCAGACCTCAGACGTCTTATCTTAATATATTTTATGATATCTGGTCCTGGTTCCTGGTATATTCCTAAGTTCGAAAATGTAACGTCTCCTTTGCACTTCGTTGCCATTCACTGCTCTATAGATTCGCTTTAGTTAGGATTTTTCTTTCGAAACATCATAACATGTTTTCATTACTTTTTTGTTGAAGTCCAGGACTCTGAATCATATGTTCCGACTGAGCGTGTTATGGTTTTGTAGAGTTTTACTTTTGAATTTATCAGTATAATTAAGGATTTAAGAAGTAGATTTAACCCAAAAAAGCAACTGTGGCCAAGCAAATTCTGCGGTTTATCTCTGCGGCAGTGTTACAATTTCATTAACTGCTTCGATGAGCTTGTTGTGTATAATCAGTGACCGTAAGATTTGTGGTTACATGTTTTTTTATGTACTTTATTTTGTTGGTGTTTATTATTAAACCCATTTTTGTAGTCGATTCCTTTAGTGCTACGTGCACCTCTTAGCCTTTCTACAGCGGTTTCCGTTTTCCCAACAATATTGATTTTATCAGCATAAGGATTTGCACTAATTTGTTATAATAGATTGAACCGGTGGTTGTGATTTATACCATACGTATTACTTTTTCCATAGCTATATTAATCAGTATATATGAGAGTGGGTTTCTCTTGCGCAACCCGATATTCGTTTTAAAAGGTTCAGGCAGTTAGGATTCGTACTCTACATTTAACTTTTTTAAGAGTTAGTTTTGTTAAATTTACCAACTGATTTGCTATTTCTAGCTCTTTTATCGCTTTGAATATTTCTCTTCTATTTACGTAGTCGTAGGCTGCCTTGTAGTCTACAGATATATGATGAGTATCTGTACCATTTTGTAGTATTTTTTCTAAAATTTTTCTCAGGGCTGCAATCTGATAAATAGTCGATTTAACACTTCTGAAACCAAACTGGTATTTTTCTATTATTTGTTCTGGATATGGCGCCATAAAATGGTGGAAAATATATTATACGTTGCATTAAAAAGCGTAATATATCTATGGTTACAACATTCAAAGATATTTTATTTTACGTGTATGTTGCAAACTATTCCAATTTCCAATCACTGGGGAGGAATAATTTTTTTGTTCATATTTCTTTTATATGCTGCTCTATGGCCATTATGGTATCGTAGTCACAATATTTATATAGTTTAGATGGACAACTATCTATTCCGGCTGATTTCTTTCTGGCTTGTTATTTAAATGGATCTTTAACTTCAAGAATCGTTGGTGGTTCTTGTTGACTCTCGTCTGTTTACCTCATATTTCTTTCGTCTTCCAGATTTTCTTCTTTTTCATTTATATTAAGTGACAGATTTAATTAATTCACTCATCGATTCAATACGTCTTTCCTTATTTTTAATAGGTCACTATTCGGACTTCTGCAGTGGTTTGTCTTCTTTTTTTTGTAGTTCTTTCACCTATCAAAAGTTGGCTATCATCATAGCTATCCGTACCTTATTGGCAACTGCTCTGAAAAGATCTACTGAGCTGAAACTATACCCCCTCTTAGGTTTCTTAGCCAGGAAGTTCTTCTTTTTCCCATGGATCTTTTACCCTTGATTTTACCTTGCATTATGAGTCTTAATATCTCATATTTCGTACCTCTGGTAATGTGGCCTAAATATTTGAGCTTTCTTGTTTTGATGTGCTTTATGACCTCACAATCCTTTTGTAGCCTTCTTAACACTTCTGCATTTGTAACTCGTTGGGTCCATGGTATTTTCAAAATCATTCTATAGCACCACATCTCACATGATTTCACCTTCTTTATATTATCTACTTTTAGTGTCCTGCTTTCCATTCCATACAACAAAGTCGAGAACACGTAGCATCTTAAGGCACTTATTTTCAGCTACAGAGAAAGGTCTCGATTAACAAACATTGTTTTCATTTTTATAAATGCTTGTCTTGCAATTTTAATGCGTGTTCTTATTTCTCTAACGTGGTCATTGGTTTCATTTATCCAGGTTTCCAGATATTTGTAGTTATTCACTTTTTCTACTTGTTTTCCCTCGATATCTAGCCTTGCTACTGTAGGTTGCTTAGAAATAATCATGCACTTGGTTTTCTTAACATTTATTTGTAGTCCATATTTTATACTGACTTGATATCTATTTACTAAGCGTTGCAGTGCTTCGAGACTGTCTGCAAAAACAGCGGTGTCGTCTGCGAATCTTATGTTCTTCAAGATTTTTCCATTTATTGATATACCCGTCTCTTCCTCTGATAACGTTTCCTTAAAAATAGCTTCGCTCTAAAGATTGAATAACAATGGGGACAGCATGCAACCCTGTCTAATACCTCTTTTGATTTCCATAGTTTTTGTATCGAGATTTTCGATTCCAACCTTTGCTTTTTGATTCCAGTACAGATTGACAATAACCCGTATATCTCGACTATCCACATTCTTTTCTTTTAACAGTTTTAAGAGTTTCTGATGTCGTACTCTATCAGAAGCCTTTTGATAATCTATAAAACAGATATAGAGATCCTGGTTCATATCTAGTCGTCGTTGTGCGAGAACGTTAAAAGCAAACAGAGCCTCTTTCGTTCCTAGTCCTCCCCTGAATCCAAACTGGGCATCATCTATATCTTCTTCAATTTTTTTGTATGGTCTTCCATGTATTATTTTAAAAAATATCTTAAGTGTCTAGCTTATTAAGGAAATTATACTGTACTGGGAGTATTCTGACGAATGTACTGACTTTGGTATTGTTATAAACGTGGACAGCAACCAATCTTCTATTACTCCAGTTGTATATACTTTATTGAACAGATCTATAAGTATGTGCAGTGTTTCTTTGTCAATGCATTTAATTAGCTCAGTGAGTATCTGATCTGGGGCTACTGATTTCGCACATTATTATTTTTGGTCCTATTATGGACTCAAATGGGCTCAAATGAGATACCGTCTTGCATTTATAACTATGTTTTATCACATCCAAATATAACAAAAGTTAGGATGATGTCTGATGGGTGTGACGGACAACAAAAAAATTTGAGCTTGAATGTGCATAAAGTTGCTCTCAATTCACCCTAGTTTGATGGAAACTAACTATAAATTTTTTGAATCTGGTCATACTGAAATTGAATGTTACTCAATTCATTCTAAGATTGTAGAAAAATCGAAATATGTCCCAATATACACACCTGAAGGTTGGGCTCAAATAATAAGAGGTGCTCGATTAAAACTAAGGCCGTTTGAGGTAAGAAACCCTAACTTCCAAGATTTCTTCGACTTTAAGAATTTCGGGTCAAACTCCTACAATATGAACAAGATTCACTAACGTCAGATTTGTTGTCTGCGCTATTTAAAAACAGAAGGCATAATAAAAATGTTTTACAAAAACAATTTTGATGAAGAGTTTTCCGAGGTTGATGTTACGAAGAGCCGCGGACGGCCAAAGAAAGATATTATGGAATTACAACCTGCTTATAACAGTGAATTGTGCATTTCAGTCGAAAAAATATCAAGACTTACAAAAAATGTGTCATGACGTGACTATCATTCAATCTTCGCTTATCCACTGCTGGACATAGATCTCCCTCATAATTTTCCATCTATTTCGATCTTGTGCCTCTTGCATCCAATTCCTATGACAACGTTTTAGATCGTCAGTCCAACGTGTTGGTGGACGACCTCTTCGGTAGGCATCATCTCTTGGTCTCCATTCCAGTATCCGTTTTGTCCATCTATTATCTGTCATTCGAGCCACGTGACCTGCCCAGTTCCATTTCAGTGTTGCTACTCTCTCTACTGCATCAGCCACTCCTATTCTTTGTCGTAGCTGGCGATTTGAGATCTTGTCTCGTAGTGAAACGCCTAACATAGCACGCTCCATCGCTCTTTGACACACACGGATCTTTTGAACTGTTCTCCTTGTCATGGTCAACGTTTCCGCACCGTAAGTTAACACTGGCAAAACACACGACATGACTATACCAAAAAGTTATCATAACTTTTTTAATTCTATGAAGGTATATGAAACTGGTAGAGATAATCTCCCAGAACCTCATTTCAGCGAAGATTCGGAAGAAGATTAGTTTTGTGTTCTTGACAAAATTAATTTTTAGGAATACTATGTGTTTGCTAATATAATGTTTATATTTGGTTGTGGATTATAACTGCTTAATTTGGCAATAAAATGTAGACTTATGTACTGCTATTCATTGCTTCATTTCGCCTAAGTGCAAAGTAATAAAAAAATATTCAATACCAGCTTAACGAATGTGACTATTTTACCAAAAATATTTCTTTGAAATTTACTTTGATAAAACGCTTTAATAACCTACGGCCAATTTAAGCTTTTTATAAAAAAAAAGACTTTTGAAAACTATGATTTTTCGTGACGTTGTAAAACCTTAAAAATCCATTATCTCGTAGTAGTTATTTTGCTGATTCGCGGTTTTGACTGTGAACCGACGATATAAGTGTAAAACTAAATATTTGTAATGCTGGAAAATATACTGAATATGATAGTAGCGAACAAAACCTTCATTGGATTAACTAATTATTAGGAAATTAACCTTAGACCTTATTAATATTTCATCTTTAGAATAAAATGACAAAAATAATTAACTCTAATATCTATCACATCGTTTCCGATGGCAGAGGATAGTAGTTCTTAATTAAAACGTAGGCAAAATTGTAATGACTAATAGCAACCGTCAAGTAGGAGATCTTGAACCATAATGAAGTTGTTGGTATTTTTCCTCACGCAGTGAGGAAATGAAGGTAACAAATGAGCAATAATGCGCCCGCTAATAACACTACCGAAGATTGACTTATTTCATAGGTTAATAAATAGCATTTCATATTTCACAGCTTGTTGATTGTTTTAAATACTTAAGGGTGTGGCTTTTGTACTTTGTTAAGTCAATGTTAGTATAATATAGGTAAAAATTTCTTTAACTTTATATAGTTTAAAAAATATATAAATTATAATAAAGTGCAGTTTTTATTTAAGAGTAAGAGGTAATTTTTTAAATCTATACAGGAAATGATAAAGACAAACATAAGAATATTTAATATATTATTGAGTAATCATCCAGTTTTTAGTTAGTCCTTAGTTCTTAGTTAGATCATAGTTCATCGAAATTGCTTCTTTTATAAATTATTAGGGCTATGTCATACCTTATGATTTACATTACAAAGATCCACATACAAACCATGTCTACTTTGTAAAAATTTTAATTTAAAAATATCAACAACAAGTCGAGAGTTACAAGGTTTAAAGAAGAATATCCTCTATGAACAAAAATAGTAATATATAATACGAAATTAGTATACAGGGTGGTCCTTAAGTAATTGTACAAAGTAAAACCGTAGATTCTGCACTGTAAAATATTACGATTTAAGCCAAATTACTTTAATAAAATGTTGATATTAAGAAAGATACAGGGTGTTAAATTGGAAATTTAAAATTTTATTTTTCGCTATAACTTTTACGTTTAAAAATATTTTTGAACAAAAATTTACAGTTGTATGCTTGTGAGTAGGATAAATCATAATTTTATACTTAATTTAATGTAACTAATAGAGAGCGCTATATATATGCCACATGTGTGGCATACATTTGCGCTTAACTTTTTTGTTCTTTAAGTTAGCTCTACTTGTGTTAAAAAATATTAAAGATACATTATTTTTACAAAGAAAAGATATACTCGTTAGTAACCTGAAAATTTAACTGTTTTCGAGATAAATGCATTTTATAAGTCAGCTGCACAATAATTATTAGTTTGATATTTGTGCGGTAAAGCACTGAATACCTGTAGATAAGTATAATTCATAGTTTATTCTTATTAAAACAACCCAAAAATGATAATGTTATATCACAAAATGCTTTGTTATGGGTGCTAAATGTCTTATTGGAGAAAATATTCTTCATCTTCTTCTTTAGGTGCCGTGTCCATATTCAGACGTTGGCCGTCATCATGTTTACAATTTCCCTTTTCTATCGCCTCTTAAGGTTCTATAACTTCTGACGTTGTATTACTTTTTCCCTATTGTAAAATGCTAAAAACCCAAAATATATGGTTTATGCAAGATGGTACACCACCATATTCTAGAGAGAAGGCAGTTAGAACATACTTTTTTGAACGTTGGATTGGTCGTGGTAGTCATATTCCTTGGCAATGTGGTGAGATATTGATATAATTATTTACTTCATAAAAAATTCGAAAAGAATACTTATTGTTCATTATGTAAATTGTTTACCCATTTTTATTAGGACAAATAGAAACTAGAGCACAGGTATTGAATACCACATATGTGTCCTGTTTCATAATACTTTTGCTACAAATCTAACCTGAAAGACTCAGCATTTTTACAAAAACATCATCGTTGTCCTAATAACCGATATTGTTATAAATATAGTAAACACATAGGCAATTTAGTTCAGCATAATATTAGTTCGTTAGTAAATCATAATAGTCCATTTATTCGAGATGTAATTATAGGTATTAGTAAGCTGTAACGTAATCATATAAATAAGTAATGTCATCGATAGGTTATTCCGTGTGTATGTAAGTAACCAATGAACGAGATACATCACAGTTTAATAAATTATTTAACTTCTGTGACAAATAAGATGTAGTTCCATAATATACCATAAGATTTGGATATGTATTCAAAATAATATATTCATCCATTATACATTATAGCCACCACGTAGCCCCGAATTTATTCCGCTTGATTTTGGTGTATGGGGCGCATTAAAACAATGTGTCTATAAGAATCCCATAAACATTCACAACCAATTATGGGAAGAAATAAACACTGCAATAGTTTCTTTAGAACCAATGATGATGATGTTTAATATAAAACGATCTTTTATGGAATATATTGACAAATGAATTAAAGAAAATGGTGGACATATCGAACACTTACTTTGACAAAAAGTAATGTTATTTAGTTTAACTATTTCTTAGTTTGGTTTGTAAACAAAATGTTTTGATTATGACTTTAATTTAACATAAAACGTAAAATGTTTGATGTAAAATCCTATTATTCTGTTATTTTGTCAAATCCTATTATTAATTATCCTGCTGATATATTTATTTTATTTAATATTTCGTTAACTATTAACTTTAGCTAAAGGTATTTTATACCAAAATTCAGAAGTATTAATGTTTTTGTCTATTTTTTCTTCGTTGCCTGGAGTAATTGCCTTAGATCAGAATTATGTACCTGATTTTTAAAATGTGATTATCTCGAAAATTATTGAGTATTGAAGTTATTAACAAGTATACCTTTTTTTGTTAAAATAATGTATCTGTAATATTTTTTATCCTAAATACAGATGACTTAAAGAGCAAAAAAGTTAAGTGAAAATTTATACCACGTATGTGGCATGAGTGGCGCCCTCTATCAGTTACATCAAAGTGTGCGTCAAATTATAATTTCTCATATTCAAAAGTACCCAGTTGTAAATTGTAATACATAAATGTTTACAAACATGAACGTTATAGCGAAAAATAAAATTTTAATTTTGCAATTTAACACCCTGTATCTTTCTTAATATTAACGTTTTATTAAAGCAATTTGGCTTAAATCGTAATATTTTAAAGTGTAGAATCTACTGTTTCTTTTTGTACAATTAGTTAAGGACCACCCTGTATAAATAAAGGAAGCATCAAGCTTTGTGAAAACGTGACATCTAGTCCTATTTTGCGCTAATAGACCAGTTAACTAACAATTTTCCCTTGGATACTCGTTGATACGTTTATCTAACAACCGCTTTTGATAAATTTAAATTAAAATAAATATAACAATATATTATAGGAAAGCGATAAATTATATGGAAAAGTGGCACAATTTAACTGAAAAAGCATAGAAAATCGTTTAAAATGAGAGTTTGTAAAGACATTTTTGTTAATTTGTTGCTTAATTATTCTAAAAATAGCTTCAAAAAAAGAATTTTTGAAAATTATTAATAACTTCTAAAAATGCCCAAGAAACTTTGATTTCGCATAAGAATAACGAATAGGAATATTCAGCTTTAAAAATTTCAAGGAGTTTCACTTAATAGTACAAAATTAAAATTGTTGTCACAAGAAGCTTTTAGAAAGAAAGAAGCTTTTAGATTCTATCTACTTTTATTATGCGTAAACTATTGGGTTTACATGAATTAAAGAAAGCACCAAATTGAAGAAAGAGGCTTATGGCCCAGGCAAATAAGCTCTTTTTTGTAACACTCGTTCGGCCAGGCAACCGACAGTTTTTTTTAGTAGTATGGACCTCTATAACAGGAACCTCTATATTTCCTGCAGTCAATTTTTTGGACTTAATTAATTATTAACAAATTAAAGTAAAAAAAAAAGCCGTAAATTTTCGCTTTTTCCGTCTATTAGCAAAAAGTAAAGCGTTTGAAACAAATTTGAGAAGAGAAGAAATTTATAAGTCATATAAAAACCTTCAAAACGACGTTTTCTAAACGTTCCTATCCATATTTGTTGCTTAAAAAGTTGCAAAATAATTCAACAATTTCGGTTTTTTTTGTAAATTTTAATAACTCTAAATAATACATATTTGTAATGTACTCAAAAAGTATATACAAATTAAAAAAAAAACGTCGAAATCTATAAACACGAAACAGAGATACAGTCAACAGCCCCTTCCCCCTCCAGCGCCAAACTAGTATGATAGTTTCAAAGCCGACCAATTTTGAGGACCACAATTTTCAAGCTTTGTGAACGATTCCATTAAAATGCAATCTTTTTTTACGAATTTTTTACTTTAAAACCTCAAAGTATGTTTGTATATGTTTCTTAATTATTATAAACAAAGGTGCTATCAATTTATAAATAAAAGGCACTAACTTCGTTTCAAAGTGCCCTAGGTCAACTTTTTTCCTTTTAAATTTGTAAAATCTTCAGGCTGTCAAATATGAAAAAATTAGTTTTTTGCTGCCAATGGTTAAAAAGTTATTCTAATTCTTCTTCTAATAAGCAAAAAATTGACATGTTTTTGCCAAATTATTTTGCGATATTTAAAATTGTTTTTCCATATTTTTTTAAATAATATTATTAGAATAAATCTTCTCCTTTTAGAATCTATCCGTATATATTTAATATACCTATTTAATTATCTGACTTATATTGTCGCAAAAAAAATTAATTTGGGATAAACAAAATAGCTTTAAATAAATTTTTTGACGGATCAACTTGAAATTTTAGTCTTATTTTAAGCACCGTAAGACCCAACATGGTGAGTAATATAATGGTTATAAGTTTATTTTATAAAAAGGTATTACCATTTATAACAAACCGAAATTTTTTACTTATTTTACAACTTTCTAAGCAACAAATAAGGATAGAAACATTTAAAAAACGCCATTTTGAAGGTTTTTATATGACTTTAGTTTCTTCTTTTCTCAAATTTGTTTGAGACGCTTTACTTTTTACTGATAGACGAAAAGAGCGAAAATTTACGGTTTTTGACTTTAGTTTGTTAATAATGAATTAAGTCCAAAAAATCGACTGCAGGAAACATAGAGGTTCTTATTATAGATATCCATACTACTCAAAATAACTGTCGGTTACTTTTTTGCTTATTTTCCTGGTCTATTATTTTATCAAATTAAATCATTTAGCCTTCAAGAGAAGGATACTCTGATTTAAAACCCTGGTCCTCCAAGTTGGGGGTTGAGGCATCGGGCCAACTCCTCGATACTCGGAAAAAATGATCAAAGTTAAAAATTTCAGCAAAAAGCCTTGGAATTCGGATGGATTAAACTATAAACGAAATTCGCAAAGAAAATGGATTATGAATTTGGGTGCTTGGAACATACAAGGAATAAGGACAAAACAAGAGGAGGTCTTCCGTGAACTGAGTAAAATGAAACTAGACATCTGTGTATTAACTGAAGTAAAGAAAAAAGGAAGAGGAAATGAAAAGATAAACGAATACCTGCATTTCTATAGTGGCGTAGAAAAGAGCGAACGAGCTAAAAGGGGAGTGTCTATAGCAATACATCAGAAACTGAAAAAATGTATTAAATCATGGCAAGAAATAGATGAAAGAATTATCCTCATGGAAATTAAGAAAAATGGCCATGAAATAGTGGTAATTGGAACATATGCACCGACGGATGACTCAAGGGTTGACAGCAAGGAAGAGTACTTTAACAAGTTAACAACTGTTCTAGCCACAATTAATAAGAAGAAAGAAATTTGGATCTTAGGTGATCTTAATGCAAGAACCGGAAAGAGCTCCAACAGTGAAATAATAGGGAGATATGGAGAAGACATTCTGAACGACAATGGCCAAAGATTAATAGATTTTTGCGAGGCACATTCTTTGAAAATATTAAATGGTTTCTTCCCCCATAAGAATATACATAAATTTACATGGACGCAGCCTACCAGGAATTTAAAATCAATAATTGACTATTTCATTCATCGTAAAGATTCTAAACTAAAAACGAAGGACGTGAAGGTGTTTAGAGGGCCAGAATGTGGAAGTGACCACCATATGATTATTGCAAAAGTAATGGTGACATTTAAGAGAGAACAATCAAGTCACAAAAATGATGAAGTAACAGACATAGGAACAACCATAGAAAACATAAAATATAACCTGGAAAGCTTTAAACAAGATTCGACAAAGTTCTTATATAAAATTAGAATAGCTCAGAAAATAAAAAATATAGAAACAAAGGACTTAGACCCTGAAAGTCTGTATGAGGTAATTAAAAAATATATTCATGAAGCGGCAAATGAAGCACTGGGAAAAGTTGAAAATCGGAAAAAAGCAAAACCTGAATGGTTGTCAACGGAACTAGAAGAGAAAGTTCTCAAGAAAAAACAAGCATATCACATATGGCTTCAATCCAAAGATCCTCAAGACAGAGAAATATACGCTAAATGGAATAGAGAAGTTAAAAAAGACGTGGATAAGGCGAAAAATATAAACTGGGAGGCTAAGTGTGATGAACTGGACAGATTTATGGGTGGAACAAAAGTGGCGCAAGCTTGGAAAACATTAAAACAGTTTAGGAAAAATGAGAAAAATGAAGACAACATTTCTCTCATAAAGTTAAATGAATGGGAAGAATATTATACGAAACTGCTGAAAGAGGATAGAGTAGAGTACAGATGGGAAAAGATAAGGGAATTAATAGACAACAGAGACGAAAGACAGGAAATCCCTATAATAACATTATCTGAATTGACGGAAACCTTAAAAGAGGTTAAAAACGGAAAAGCCGCAGGGCCTGGAGACATTCCCATAGAGCTGGTTAAATATGGGCCGACTGCACTTTTAGAATTAATAGTAGACCTTTTCAATAAATGTATGTGTGGAGACCAGGAAATTCCTAGAGATTGGAATAAATCTTATATAAGCTCCATATATAAGAGAGGGAATAAAAGAGACTGTTCCAATTATAGAGGTATTAGTGTGACGAGCTCTGTGGGCCGGTTGTACGGCAGAATATTAAAGAAGAGGGTTGAAAGACAGATACAAGATATTGAAGAACAAAGCGGCTTTCGTACCGGGAGATCCTGCCTTGATAATATATTTATCCTACGACAAATAATTGAAAAGCGTGTCGAAAGAAGTAGAGAGACCCATTTGGTATTTATAGACCTTGAGAAAGCATATGATAGTGTCCCGTTAAAGAAAATGTTTGAGGTCCTTAAAAGGTCCGGATTGGATTCGACGTATATCCGAGCGATATATAAATTGTACGAAAATGCAGTTAGTTGTGTAAAAATTGGAACCAGAACCTCAAATGAATTTAAAGTCACTAAAGGCCTAAAGCAAGGATGCTGTTTGTCACCGACACTCTTTAAAATATACGTCCAAGAAGCATTGAGGAATTGGAGAAATAAATGTAGATTTATGGGCATCGAAGTGGGACAAGAAACTCTGTATACATTGTTGTTTGCAGATGATCAGGTGGTGGTTGCAACCGATGAGGAAGATATAAATTATATGAATCGAAAATTATTTGAGGAATATGCCAAATGGGGGCTTACTGTAAACATAAGCAAAACAGAATATTTAAAAATTGGAGGAAATACCACAGATCTGAGGCTTGAAAACGCAGTCATAAAAGGCTGCAACCAGTATAAATATCTAGGAAGCATCATATCAGCAGATGGCAGAGTTAAGATAGATGTACAAAACCGAATAACCCAAGGGAAAAAATGCATCCGAATACTGAATTCATTACTGTGGTCTAATAAAATAAAGATGCATACCAAACTTCGCGTATACAGAGCAATTGTAGAACCAATTACTACATATGGTGCCGAATGTTGGACGATGACAAAGAATGAACGAGATAAAGTAGACGTTGTGGAAATGGATTATCTTAGAAGGTCATGTCGAGTATCGAGAATGGAAAGAATCAGGAATGAGGAAATACGAAACCGTGCAGGAATTAGAGATACTCTTTCAGATAGAATACAAGGAAGGCAATTACAATGGTATGGTCACGTGATGAGAATGGAGGAGGAGCGGTGGCCAAAGAAAGCCTTAATGTATGTTCCGCCAGAAAGAAGGAAAAGGGGAAGACCACCAAATTCCTGGAGAAGAGAAATTACAAAAACAATGCAATCTAGAGGCTTAGAAGAGGGAGATTGGAGAGATAGGAAAAGATGGAGGCTGAAATGCGGGAAGCGGCAATCGCCGTAGGACCCCCGTTATATGATGATGATGAAATCATTTAGCGATTAAAACGTTTGTGTTAAATATTATTAAATAGGTTTGCAAAAGTACTGTGATTTTAAGCTTATAAACAATTAACCATCCACAATAACATGTAGGAAATTAATACTTTTTATTTGCGATTTTGACATTTTTACACGAATTTAATATAAAACATAATTTCTTACGCCCTTAAAACCCGAGTTAGCCCTTTTCTTCAAAAAATTATCGCGTCTTTGTTTATAAGCAATTTAAGAAGAACCTTAAAAAATAAGCCATCCATGATGCGCCAAAGATAAAGGGTTTAAAAGCAAAGCGATTTTACTATTATCAAAACTGAATTCATGAATTCAAATTTATAATGCCGCAATTACTCCAGTTCTAATCAACGAAAATTGATGTTTTTTTTTTTAAATTGTTGTATCTCGTGGCATAGATCATAAAACTTGATTTAGGTAATTTGTGAATTTTTTTATTTAATCAAGTAATTAGTCTAAACAATTTTATAAAATAAATATTTATTTTAATAAATTTTCTTTTCTCTTAATTATTATTATTAATAGAAAAGGTAATGAAATGATAAGCAACTTAAATCTTTATGTACACTCATGGACAAAAATGGACTTGGCGAACGGTATGATAGTCCTCATACACAGCGTTATTTTTGGTGGTGGCGTTGGCATAGTGGTATTGCTTGCTTGGGAAGGACATACCGAACTTGTGGAGGTGATTGGCCGAATCAGCTGACGTTCATATTGAAACACTTTAGAGAAAATCATGTTGCAGATCATATGTCATATCCAATATGGCCAACTATTTTCCCGCCATATTGGATAAGAAATATTCGGGAGTATGAAGAAATAATGCACAATAATGCAGGTCCTCATGTCGCTAGAATAGTGAATGATTATCTTGATGAGGTTCAGTTTGAAAGATTTTATTGGCCACGATACAGCCCAGATTTAAATCTGGTCGAGCATTTGTGGGACACCTTCTAACGTCACATTTGAAAAATATTCCTGTTTCTATGACACTAAAAGAGCTAAGCTTTGTAGCACAAAAAGAATGGAATTTAATTCCTCAAGCACATATTCAAAATTTTATTAAAAGCATTCCATGATGGTTACAAGCAGTAGTTACCGCTCGAGGACTGCAAGACTTGCTACTAATTTTATTGTTATTTTAAACAAAACATTATAATACAACGACGTAAGTAATATTTAAATCTAACTTTTGTTCACATTCTAAAAATTTCAATTTTTAATTTTTTGAATTATTTACTTAAAATGCGTTTAATTTTAATAATTATTCAGGTATACGATCATTTTAAAATATTTCATATTTTTGTGCATAAGTATATTACAATTGTTATAAATAATATCTCTTTACAATAGATTTTACAAAACAATAATTTTTTATTTGAAAGTCAAATCTATACGTGTTAATTTTTCTTTAATTGTGTTTATTATTTTTATAATTACTTTTTCTCAAAAAACATACAAATATATTTTACACATATTAATTGTAATAAACTTTGAATAATTATAAATAAAAATTATGGAATTATTCTGGATATACAGTAAACGGCTAAATTATGGAATATTATCATTATTTCGAGAACCGTCGAGTTTTGAGGGAAATCCCGAAACAGGTCGATTTTTGTTATAAAATACCCATGTTATAACGTACATGGAGTAGGGATGATGTCACCTGTGTAGGTGTAGTGACGTAATCGTTAATTTTTTTAAACAGAAATCGGTATAATGCGACACCTCATTTAAACGAGAATTTAATTTTCTATTTAGCGACATTACATTTTTAACTAAAATATTTTGTTAAGGGTACAAAAACAATTTTTTTTATTTAAACTCAACTAAATTACAACTAATGATTTAATTAATAATGTACTTTAAAGTAACCAAATTATGCATAATAATTATTTTAAATTAAATGTTCGAAATGCCATCCATCGGTTTCTTGACAATATGCGAATCTACGGACACATTCATCAAGTACATTGCGGATTACTTTTGAAGTAATTAGACTCATTTCATGCCTAATTCTATCTTTCAAGTCCTGTAAGTTTTGGGGTCTATTGACATAAACTTTTGATTTTATGTAACCCAACAGGAAAAATTCTACAGGTGTTAGATCTGGCGACCTTGCTGGTTACTCTATAAAACCTCGTCTTCCGATCCACCTCCCGGGAAAGCAATTATTTAAAAATTGACGTAGTTCACGTGCGTAATGCGAAGGGGCTCCATCTTGTTAAAACCAGATATTTTCACTAGGTAAATTTGGATTATTGGCATTTGGATACATGTTAGCAAGGACAGGTATAAGTTGATTTCTCAAAAAAGTTAAATGACGTTCTCCTGTTATATTTTCTTCAAAGAAAAAAGGGCCAATGATTCTGTCATTAATGATCCCTGCCCATACATTTACTTTCTGAGGATATTGTGTGTGTGACTCAGTCATCCAATGTGGGTTTTCTTGACTCCAATATCTGCAATTTTGACGATTCACGGTACCATGTATCAAAAATGTGGCTTCATCGGAAAAAAGGATTTGATTGATGAAATGTGTATTGCGGATACATAAATCCTGCATAATTTCAGAAAATTAAATCCGGCGATCGGGATTGTCGTCGTTTAATTCCTGATTTTGTAGGGATGGTATTTTTCTTTTTTTTTTAAATACGTAATACCGATCGTTGGGCAACTCCAGCATATTCACTTATTTGTATTAAACTAACGTGAGGATTGTCATGTACATTTAATAAAATATCAAATTTCACATTGTCTTCCAATGTCTTTATTCCACATCGTCTTTAATTTCAGAAAATTGAATCCGGCGATCGGGATCGTCGTCGTTTAATTCCTGATTTTGTAGGGATGGGTATTTTTCTTTTTTTTTAAATACGTAATACCGATCGTTGGGCAACTTCAGCATATTCACCCATTTGTATTAAACTAACGTGAGGATTGTCATGTACATTTAATAAAATATCAAATTTCACATTGTCTTCAATTTTAGGACGCCCAGCGTTTGGAATATGTTTAACGTGCCCAGTTGCTCCAAACTTTCAGACTATTTTACTTACTGTTATTTGGCTGATAGGTCTGTCTGGATATTTTGCTTTCAATAAATTGCATACCTCGTTCTGTGTTTTTTTTATCTCCGCATCCGATAAGAATTAATATTTCTATGCGTTGTGTTTCATTTAGGTGAGCCATAATTTAGTATTCAAAAGTAAAAATTACAATTGACAACTAATGACAATTCACAAAATCAAAACATTTACGTCAATAAATATTACAGTAACTATGCCACTATCACTTGCTTGAATTAACATTTGACAAAAAGTTTCAGTATTTATGAGATAACTTTTTGTGAACATTATTATTTTTACTTATTTTTGCTTAGTATGGATGGCATTTCGAACATTTCATTTAAAATAATTGTTATGCATAATTTGGTTACTTTAAAGTACATTATGAATTAAATCATTAGTTGTAATTTAGTTAAATATAAATAATTAAAAAAAAATTGTTTTTGCACCCTTAAAAAAATATTTTAGCGAAAAATGTAATGTTGTTAAATAGAGAATTAAATTCTCCTTTAAATGAGGTGTCGCATTATAACAATTTCTATTTAAAAAAATCAACGGTTATGTCACTATACCCACACCGGTGACGTCATCCCTACTCCATGTTTATAACAAAAATCGACCTGTTTCGGGATTTCCCTCAAAACTCGACGGTTCTCGAAATAATGAAAATATTCCATAATTTAGCCGTTCACTGTATATAATTAACATATTACAACTTACATACTTAATTTTACTATTTTTATGTATAATTATACAGTTTATAACAATTAATTTGTTTAAAATATATTTGCAATATTTTTCAGTAATTCAAAGAAATTATAAAAGTAATGTTACGATAAATATCCTGGCCTAAAAATAACTGTAAAATATATGATGACTGATTCTAATATGTTTTAGATTATACGAGACCTTTCGACCATAAACCCCAAGTAATAAAAAACTGGTTCCATTCGAATCTTCCGGAATTAGGCCTGTCCATTCGAGGCGAAACCAGGTCAATTGAGGTCAACATCCATGCAGTTCTAGAGCAGCTGTTTTCGTATAAATATGAGGGAACTTTTATTTTGAAGGCAGTTAATAAAGAAGATTCGCGCTCGCGATATTGTTGTTACGCTCGCCTACTAATAAATTATGTATAGTGATAAATAAATTCATATCAGTTATTGTGCTTTTTAATAAATTTAGATAAGAACCTTTAGAACAAGACATTATAAATTAAATAGACATAAATAAATATCATAACAGTGGTGCCAGAAGTTGGATCGAACATAAATTAGACTTATAATAATAATAATACAAGTGAATATAAAATAAATTGTGAAAATGACGACGATTTATGAGCTGACAGTGACTAATTTAAGAAGACATCTCGAAGACAGAGAATTAGCTTCTACCGGAAAAAAGGCTGAGTTAGTCCAACGACTAAAGAACGCTTTGCTAGAAGAAGGTCTAGATCCAGAGACTTATATATTTGAAGATGCTGTCCTCTCGTCGATTTCGAAAGTTTCTTCTGATGTAGCCAAAGTTTCTGGTGATGTAGCCAAAGTTTCCGGCGACATCGCATCATTGGAGAACAAAGTTTCTGGCGATATTTCGAAAGTTTCTGGTGACATCGCATCATTAGAGAACAAAGTTTCTGGCGATATTTCGAAAGTTTCTGGTGACATCGCATCATTAGAAAACAAAGTTTCTAACGAGATTTCGTCTCTGGAAAGTAAAGTCTCTGCTAACATCTCTAAAGTAACTTCTGAGATGTCTGCCCTCGACGATAGAATATCTTCGTTAAAAAATCAAGTTGCTGCCGATATGTTGGCCTTCGAAGAAAAGATGAAAGAGATGGAAAGGAAGATGGAGGAAACAGGGACAGCAGAGAGAGGTAACAATCCGATTACAGTGGAGATAAAAGAAGACGAGACGAAATGTAAGTTGGAGACACGGCCGAAATTTGAAGGAAGTGGAGGTTCTATTCATGTTAAAGTCCCAACTTTCGACGGAAAATCGTCATGGAACAACTACATGAAACAGTTCGAATCAGCAGCAAGAGCAAATGGATGGTCTGAAAAAGAAAAGGCTGTAAACCTGACTATCGCTCTTCGAGGAGATGCCTTAGATGTGCTTCAGACCATAGCCGTAGAGGAGACCGATGATTTCGAACAACTGAAGAAGAGGTTAAATATGCGATATGGCCACGAACATTTGGAGCATGTATATCAGTCACAGCTTAAAAATCGTAGACAGAAGAAAGATGAGGCTCTTCAAGAATATGAGGTAGATATTGCCAGATTAGTACGATATGCTTATCCAACAGCTCCCGAAGACATGATGGAAAAATTGGCCGTTCAAACGTTTATTGATGGTCTTCGTGATCATGAAATGTAGAGAACACTGCGATTAGCTCGTCACAAAACGCTGGTTGATGTCTTATCCGCCGCCCTCGAATACGAGTCAGCTACGCAGGCCTCTGGCGGGTACAGTAAAGTTAGAACTGTAAAAGAGGAAGGAGATGAAGATAAACTTGACCAGCTCGTTAATATGATGAAAAGCATGACATACAAGAAAACGAAGACCATCAGATGCTGGAATTGTGGCGAAATAGGACACGTACGAAGCTCCTGTAAGCACCCTAGGTACGACGCAAATCAAGAAACTCACCATCAGGAAAACTAGAACGGGTCAGCCTTAGGGGGGCAGCTTCGACCCAAAACTTTTCCAAAGACCCTCTCATACTAATAGCTTCTTTGAAATGTCGTGAAGATAGTGTATATGTAGATGGAGAAATAAATGGTAAAAGACATACGTTGTTGGTGGATACCGGAGCGACCAGAACCATTATACGTCCAACAGTTATAAACAGCCGTAAGAAACTGTTACCAACGAGGTTGCGACTTCGGACCGCTACAGGTGAAAATGCCAACATTCATGGAGAAATCCAGGTACAATTGGGAATTGGAGCAGAAAAGTTCGTCCATACTGTTATAGTTGCTGACATCGAAGAGGATGTTATATTAGGAATGGACGTAATGAATATGCATGGATTCCAATTGGATTTTAAGAATAAGGTAATCAAAGTTGGCAACGAGGAGGTATTTCTTCATCCACATAATGACAACACTGTGCAAGCAGCCATTACAGAAGATACAGTCGTGCCTGCGAGAAGCGAAACGATCATAGTAGCGCGACTACAGGGAATTGTAGACGAAGGGAGACCTGTTATGATGGAGCCTTGGAACCACGACGATGAGGTTGGCCGTGGAATCATAATTGGAAAGGAATTGGTGACTTCGGCTAAAGAAATTCCTGTGAGACTTATCAATGTCAACGACTACCCAGTGACCATAAAGAAAGAGACAAAAGTAGGAACTTGTGTACCTGTGACATCCATAATCCGTCAGGCGACAACATCTGATAATTCCAACGACAAATTCGACCAAATGGTTGCAGTTGCAGGACAGTCTCTAAATCAGATGGAGAAAAGGAAATTAAGGGAATTTCTTCGGCAGTATCGTGATATTTTCGTACCGAAAGGAGGAAAGACGGGAAGAACTACGGTTGTTAAGCATAAAATTGATACTGGTAATGCTAAGCCAATTCGTCAAACAGCTCGACGATTACCACAGGCGAAAAGAGAGGAAGCTGAAACGATTGTCCAGGAAATGAAGAAAGACGGGGTGATAGAACCTTCTACGAGCCCATGGGTCTCTCCGGTGGTCCTGGTTAAGAAGAAAGACGGAACGACGAGGTTCTGTGTGGATTACCGTTTGCTGAACAACGTTACCAAGAAAGATAGTTATCCTCTGCCTCGGATCGATGACACATTGGACACATTGGCTGGAAGTAAATTGTTTTCTACTTTGGATTTGAAGTCTGGATACTGGCAGGTAGAAATGGACCCGGTAGATAAAGAAAAGACAGCCTTCACCACAGGATCTGGATTGTGGCAATTCAACGTTATGCCATTTGGACTCTGTAATGCTCCTGCGACATTTGAGAGGCTTATGGAAAATGTGTTGAGAGGGTTATCTTGGAAAACATGCCTGGTTTATTTAGATGACATAATCGTCTTGGGGGAGACATTCGAAGATCATTTGAGGAATTTAGAAAACGTTTTTAATCGACTTAAAGCTGCCCAATTGATGCTAAACCCCAAGAAGTGCCAGCTATTTCAAGGTAAAGTCAATTATCTGGGTCATATAGTCAGTAAAGAAGGAGTGGCCGTGGATAAGGGAAAAATCGATTCTATTAAGGAATGGCCAAAACCAACTGACAAACATCAAGTGAGAAGTTTTCTTGGACTATGTACTTACTACCGGAGGTTTATTAAGAAGTTTGCAGATATCGCTAAGCCATTAACGCGACTTACAGAGGAAGCAAGAGAATACCGCTGGGATATAGACTGCCAAAATGCCTTTGAAACGTTGAAAAAGCATTTAATAACAGCACCAATTTTAGGGTATCCACTGCCAGAAGGAGAGTTCATCTTAGATACAGATGCAAGTAATGTGGGAATTGGAGGAGTACTGTCTCAGATTCAAGGAGGACAGGAACGAGTCCTCGGATATTTTAGTAAAGTTCTTTCAAAACCTGAACGGAATTATTGCGTTACGAGAAGAGAACTTCTGGCAGTAGTGAAATCAGTAGAGCACTTCTATCAATACCTCTATGGCAGAAAGTTTCTAATCCGAACCGACCATGCCGCCCTTAAGTGGTTGATGCAGTTTAAGAATCCAGAGGGTCAGACAGCCAGGTGGATCGAACGACTCCAAGAATACGATTTTAAGATTGAGCACCGGGCCGGGGTTAGCCACAGAAACGCTGATTCTCTTTCCAGAAGGCCATGCTCAGCAGAGTGTTCCCACTGCAACAAAACGGAATCCAAGGAAGCAGCAGTGCTAAGAACGACGATTGTCAACGACGACTGGACGCCTACTAAGATCAGGGAAGAACAAGAGAGAGATCCAGTTATACAGAAAATCCGAAAATGGAAAGAGGAAAACCGTCGACCACCTTGGCAGGAAATATCAAACCTTTGCTCAGTAGTTAAGACGTATTGGGCCCAGTGGGACTCATTTAGCGTAGAAGATGGCTTGCTCAAACGAGTCCTGGAAAATGATGACGGTTCAGAGAAGAGAAGACAGTTGGTGATCCCAAAGAGCAGAATAGCCGAAGTACTTCATCAGTTACACGACAGTCCATCGGGAGGGCATTTTGGTGTAAGGAAAACCCTTCAGCGAATTCGGGAACGGTTTTATTGGATGAACAGTTCCGACGATGTAAAAGACTGGTGTAAGAAATGTACTATTTGTGCCACGAGTAACGGGCCTTACCGAAAAAGGAGAGCTCCTATGAGACAATATAATGTTGGAAGCCCGTTTGAAAGAATAGCTTTGGACATCGCTGGGCCATTTCCAGAAAGTGAAAATGGAGGCAAGTACATGCTGGTAGTAATGGATTACTTCACTAAGTGGGTCGAGATTTACGCACTTCCAGACCAGAAGGCCGCCACCGTTGCAGATAAGTTGATCCAAGAATATATCAGCCGATTTGGAGTGCCTTTGGAGATCCATAGTGACCAAGGCAGGAACTTCGAAAGTGATCTATTCCAAGGAATATGTGATAGACTAAGCATGAAGAAAACAAGAACTACCGCGTATCATCCGCAATCGGATGGTATGGTAGAACGAATGAATAGGACAGTTGGCAAGTATTTGACAAAGATGGTGTCCGATCATCAGCGAGACTGGGACCAATACCTTCCGTTCTTCACAATGGCCTACAGATCTGCTGTTAACGAATCAACAGGCCAGACACCAGCCAAAGTCCTATTCGGACGCGAAATGCGACTACCTTGTGATCTCGAGTTTGGATGTCGACCTGGAGAAGATGTAGCAGGTGAAGATTATGTGATCAAATTACGAAGAAGAATGGACGATGTACATGGGTTAGTCCGTTCCCACCTTCAGATCGCTAGCGACCGAATGAAGAAACGGTACGATACACAAGCCGAAAAGGGTTGCTTTAAGAAGAACGACAAAGTATGGCTGTATAATCCCAAGAAGCGAAAAGGTTGTTCTCCCAAATTGCAGCAGTTTTGGGAAGGTCCATACCTCATTATGGAGAAGATCAACGATGTCATCTACCGAATAAGCAAGATTCCGAGGGGAAAGCCGATGATAGTACACCATAACCGGTTGGCGTCTTTCGAAGGTGACCACGACGTAGATGAAGAAGTGGAAGTAAACCAAGTCCACGATGTGTCTGACCTCACGTTTGAGGAATTCATGGGTGCCTATGGAGGTACCGGTAAAGCGAGACATGGTGTTACCACTGAAGAAAAGCAAGATCTACTCGCGCTCCCCGTTGACTACTCGCTGGCCCTTACCATCCCGGCCAGTATCAAAGACGCACCAGGGTTGGCATCCGTCTTTCGAAGGAAGTTTGGTCGAGTTGCAGAACTTCAATGCCAGGTGCCAGCTCCCGGTAAAACCTTGAAACTCCAAGAGGCATCACGTTACCTTTTCTACCTGGTAACAAAAGACACTGCCCGTGACCAACCTATCTACCGAGATGTATGGGAAGCCTTACTTCAATTGAGAGAGCACGTACTAGAGTCCGACGTGCAAAAGTTAGCCATGCCAAAGTTGGAGTGCCGCCAATTAGATTGGAGGGTTATCCGAAATATGTTGGAGGAGATCTTTAAAGACACCGAAGTCCAGGTGTTAGTCTGTTGCAATCCGCATAGTTACTGGTGCGGAGAGAAAACCGTACCTTGTCATTTTTATACAACTGGAAGTTGTAAAAGAGGGTCCAGTTGCCGATACCAGCATACCGTTCCAGTTCTAGTCCCGACAAGGTTCCAGGAGGAACCATCTTTTAAGAGGGGGGCAATGTTACGATAAATATCCTGGCCTAAAAATAACTGTAAAATATATGATGACTGATTCTAATATGTTTTAGATTATACGAGACCTTTCGACCATAAACCCCAAGTAATAAAAAACTGGTTCCATTCGAATCTTCCGGAATTAGGCCTGTCCATTCGAGGCGAAACCAGGTCAATTGAGGTCAACATCCATGCAGTTCTAGAGCAGCTGTTTTCGTATAAATATGAGGGAACTTTTATTTTGAAGGCAGTTAATAAAGAAGATTCGCGCTCGCGATATTGTTGTTACGCTCGCCTACTAATAAATTATGTATAGTGATAAATAAATTCATATCAGTTATTGTGCTTTTTAATAAATTTAGATAAGAACCTTTAGAACAAGACATTATAAATTAAATAGACATAAATAAATATCATAACAGTAATAAGCATGTAAAAAAAATTATTTAAAAATCCTTTATAAAAGGTACATAATTAAAACACCCTATCGGGCTACATCACAGAACGTTTTCGGAATTAAAATTCCATCATCAGTGTTATCTAGATGTACATATTTTGAGCCACTAAATACTTAGGTAAAAACCCGTTAAATGTTGTTAAATTAAATTTAAGTTACATTATTTGATCTTATATACTGGGATTTTTAAGTTAAAACAGGAATTGATAACATGGCAACTTAAGACTTCACTGGAGATTGCTAGTTCTGAGACAAAGTTACTTTGGATTATCCCAACAGCAATATCTCGCTGAACTGGTTTTTGTATTTGGGGATGAAGCATCATACCAGTCAACTATTTGACACTGGTATTGCGAATTTCAAAGTAGTTGCTCCAGTCTCAGCGATGAATCAAGACCAGGTCCACGAAAAACAGCAGTCACACACAAAAATATAGGTGTGGTTTGTGAGCTAATTAAGGATGACCGCCATGTAGTATACAGGGAGATAGAGGCATATTTGTGCATTTGAAATACCTTCATCCGAAAGATCCTTCATGAAGAACTGGGTATTACGTTGGTTAAGTTTAGATCCCTCATTTGGTCACATAAGAGCAAAAAGCAGTTCGCGTCCATTGAGGTCGAAAAACATTAGAAAGGTTCAACAACGGAAGCACAAAAAACGTTTATCTTATTGTTAGTGGCGATGAATCTTATATTTACTCATACGAACAGGAAAATAAACGCCAATCCGCTATGTGGTTGTTTCACGATGAGGAAAAACCAACAAAAGTAATCCGTTCTCGAAGTGTTTCAAAGCAAATGGTCATGTTTACGTTAAAATCTAGTCATGTGGCAACAATTGATTTAGAACATTGAAGAACGATTACTTCTGATTGGTATATTACCGTTTTTTCCAGAAGTTATCTCGAAACTCCGACAAAACAACTCACAACGGGAAATAATCCTACATCAGAACAATACAAGTGCTCACACAGCCTAAAAGACAATAGAAGTTTTTGGAGCTTCAAAACATCGAATTGTTAAACCATCCACCGTATAGCCCCTACCTGAGTCCCGATTTCTTCGTTCACAAAGATCAAGAACTCAATGCGTGGACACCGATTCCAATTACAAGAAGAAGCCATCTCTATGCCTTTAAAACAGCAATTTTGCAGGTTTCAACTGAAGACTGGAATAACTGTTTTACGAATTGGTTTAAACAATTGCAAAAATGTATCGATTCTTGAGGGACATATTTTGAGAAGCAATACCGTACTTTAAGTCTAAATATATTTTATCTTTATGGCTATATGCAAAACTACAAGACAACTCTCGTAAAAGTTTACACATAATATCCTTGTAGATAAAATCTTTCTGAGATAAACAACTTTAATTTTGCAATTTTTATAGCTGAATACATGTAATATTGTCCCTTTTGCCATGCAAAATTTAAGGTTTTTTATGTACTTTTAGAAAAATTATTAATAATTTTCAAAACGTTAACTGTTGATGCTCGTTTGAAAAAATTAGGGAAACAATTAACAAAAATAAATTACCAATTCTTATTTTAATCTTGTCAATTTCTCTTTTTTAATTCTCAATTTCCTTAGTTCTTTTGTCGGCTATTCATATAGATTTGTACCCAGCGTTATTTTTGTAACTTAACCAAAGTTGCCATAATAAGTCCTTCTAAAAGCAGCTTAACGAAACTTTACCCTAATTGGTGTTTTATGTACCATTAGTCAGCCGTTATATATAACAACCGAGTACAACATCAATTAAAAACAACATTAGATGATGTATTTTATGAGGATCTCACAAAAATAATAAAACTACAGTTAAGTATAGTTTGTCCCAATCCCTTCTTTCAGTGCGTCATAGTTGATCGAATTCTCTCTAACGCATTAAGCTAGAAGTGACAGAAAAAAACGTGAGTCTGTGATTATTATACATAGAACTTAGAAAATTATGTATGGTTTACGGGTATTTGTATATTAAAGCGAATTCCACTTACGGATGTATAATTGGTTGGAGTTTATAATACGCTAAATAGATATCTAATCAAAGATGCGCATAAATATAATTTGACGCAGAAGGTCTCGATCTTGAGAGTACTTTCAAAATGTCAACGGATAAAATGATAATTGTCATTCTAGGTTAGTATTTTCAGACATTTTACAGTGAAAATTTAATTTTGTATTTATTGTCATAAAAATATTTTAAATATGCCGAGACCGAGAATGAACAAAGACTAATATTAAAATTATTAAATTATTTTCAATTAGAAAAAAAGGCTGGGACAACTTTATTACTAGCTTCTGCCGTTCATTAACCAATAACTATGAACATGTTATTAGAACTCGTGTATACAGAATGTTTAGTGAAGGTTTGTATCAAAATATAGTTTGCCATAACCTACTGAAATATCACTAGCGTCTTTAAATTTGTTCTTGTTAATTTTAGACCAACAAGTTAGACTTTATACCAAAAATACCAAATACAAGTTGGATTAAACATTCTTTAGTAAAATGCTTAATCGGCAGACATATACGTGTTTCAACAACCATGATGAAACTTGAATTATTAGAGATGGTAAATCTTAGCTAATTAAGCACTTTCCTTGAAATGTATAGAATAGAAATTATGACAAACTGCCGTTCCAATATAATGCGCAATAAAAATTTATATTCAGGACGAAATCTTTAATATTTAAATTAAAAATTTTACCTTTAATATTAAAAACAATTTTGAATTGTTAAAGTTGTTTTTTTATATTAAAAAAAAAACAAACTTTTCATATTTAACGGATTACGATCATGCAACTGTCAGATTTAACTAAAATTTCATGCAATAATTCTCGACATTCTTAAAATCCCATATGACGTCAAAATTAGTGACGCAATGAAAGAAGGGTTTGGGACAGACT
This sequence comes from Diabrotica undecimpunctata, assembly GCF_040954645.1. Lineage (NCBI taxonomy): Eukaryota > Metazoa > Arthropoda > Insecta > Coleoptera > Chrysomelidae > Diabrotica > Diabrotica undecimpunctata. Next base: position 135,927,894 of record NC_092803.1, on the reverse strand, counting down.
GTATATAACATGCCTATAACAATTTAGTCTGCCAACTTTACAGCAAAAGGACAGCAACGACTTTATATACATGGAAATAGTGATTTTTTAGAACTTATTACAAAAATTTATTTTTGTTGTTATATTTACGAAAATATGTTTTTTACTTTGGCTATCGCCTACTGATATTATCTTATCTATTAGAATTACTTATTATATATTTGTTGATAGTAATGTGTAAATTATCTTTATTACATAATATTTTTTAATCAAAATCTGCATCAAAATAATAGTTTTATTATCCGTTTTTTCTATTAGCTTTAAAAGTTATTGGTGCGCCCAAAGAGGTTAAAATTATCACAAACATTTAAATGCCATTGCAATGTTTTTTAATAAAACAGTATCCTACGACAAAAAAGTCAAATATTATTTTCACTAGGGACATCGAATAACATCGCATGTTTCCCTAACCAGCAAAATACTGTCATCTAACATCTTAAAATCATAATGATACCACATGCACTGTCACTAGGCAGCCGATACTTTAATAGTATGACGACAATCTATTCACTTAGAGTAGAGACAGCTGCTAGATTAAATAGGTAATCCAACAAAATCGTCATAAGATACTGGAAGTAATAGTTTTTCTATGAATAAAAAAATTGAAAGGTGCAGCAGAATCTGATAATGAGGGTTATTTGGTATATTTACGTAAAAAAGTGAACATCTACAGGATATATCAGAATGTTGCAGACATATATAGCTAAAGGTTTTTATGTAGATAATTTCATAGATGATGGTATAATAATACAATATAAAATATAAAACAAAACACTGTTTTGAATTTCTACACAATATAGTCACCTTCATATGTTTCAATAAAGCATCGATTCACCAAATCTCTCGATCTCTCTGCTCTAAAACCTGCTTGCTCTTCTACTTTTGTCCATACCTTTGTACTCCCTTTCGTTTATATTTTCTAGTTTTGTTCCATGTACCCGACTCAATGAGCTTGTGATCGCTATCCTTAGACAATTTTTACAGTTATTTTTGCTGCCCTTTTTATTTATTGTTGAAATTTAAGATTTGTTCTACTCTACCGGCGTTCCAGCTCTGTTAATACAGTTCTGAAATAATTGGGCCAGTTAACAAGCTAGCGCCTCTTTTGCGGCTTTTATGTTCTTCAACTTCTTACAGATTTCTGTATTCTTATCGCTCAGTCTAAGGAACGAGTATTGCTTTAGGAGAGTCAAGTTGCTGGTATGGCGGGAGAGTTAGGAGATCTAAGAATTAGGCATGAAGTGAAGCAACGTAAGTTAATTATTTTCAGGGGATTGCTTCATTCCGGTAGAGAACCTTGTATTCCTGTCGTTAAAAGATTTTTCACAGATACGCTTGGAATTGAGGAAAAGATTAGAGTGAACACGGCACATCCACTAGGTCCATCCAGGTTAAACAGTCTTATCATTGCACACATTCCTTGGGATGACGACATAGCACTGGTTTTTAAGAAAACAAAGAAACTTAAAAATACCAAGATTTATGTTGACATAGACTATACAAAAAGAGGTAAGATGGAAAAGGACTACTACTACTAATTGTCGGTTTATAACGTTCTCCGCCGTTTTCCGACTTCCAATCGCCACTTAGACCGGTTGTTCCATAGATCTTTTTCTATGGCCTTCTCTCTTAGTTCTTTATTTATTCCTTCGCTCCAACTTTTTCTCGGTCTACCTCGTTTTCTCTTTCCTTCTGGTTGCCACTTTAGTATTTCTTTTGGCATTCGTTGTTCCTCCATTCTTTATATGGAAAGGGACAGTATTAAAAAAAGTAATGAAGAAGATTAAAAAAAACAATAGAGATATTATGGTGAGATATTCTTGGGATGATGAGTATGATGAATGTGCGATACAGAAAATAGGTTTGAAAAGTTGGTAAAAGACTGGAATATCAGGTTAGACTTAAATATGGAGTTTTCATATATTTATTATAAGTGAGCCTCATGTTAAGGAGGTCTCCAGTTCTGTATATAATAATTTATTTAATAATTTTAGGACATTTGTTGTTCATGCCACTAAAGCAAACACGTTTGGTAGGTAGGGCTAGTGGAAAATAATCTGTGGGATAAAGCTGAAATTAAAATCTAGTCAGAGTGTCAGATGGTAATTCGACTAGCAATATTAACTCACGATATCGATATGGTACCAAAATATCTAAGGCAAGAAGAAAAGTGGGAGAGAGATTTTTTAAATTAAGAAAGGGTTGTTGTTAATATCACGGAGCATAGAGTTGAAGAGTTCATTGAAATGATTGAAAATGTAAATGGAAGAATAGGAGAAGGGTCTAGTCTAGATATGGGTAAAAGAGGGAAAGAGTACTTTGGAGTATTGGAACCGGTAAGAACTTCTAAGGACAAAATATCCAATGCTCATGGAAAGAGGATTATAGGAATTTGTGAGGAAAATGATATAATGTATTTGAATGGGGATGATCTCTAGGAGATCAGAAGGGAGAATTTACTTTTGTTGGTACTTTTGGTAGCTCTGTAATACATTTGACTTGTATTTCAAGAGGATTAGTACAGAGATTGCGGATTTCTTTGTAGATTGCGATTACTTTTCATATCATCAGCCAACAATCCTGGAGCTTAAGATGATGAGGGATCAGGGCAGGTGCATTATGAGGACATTTTACCATTTCTCTCTAAACTCAAGTGGACAAAACAAGATAAAAGAAATTTTAAAAATAATATAGACGAACATATTCACATAAAGATTATGAGGCCAGAAAGTTTTGTTGAGGAATTGCAAAGAATTATTAAGGAGATGGCCGAGATGGGAGCAGTAGCCAAACAAAAAGGTAGGGCAGGACTTATTAAAAAAGGTAGGCAAGTAAGGTTTGGTCGAGAATGTGGAAAATTAAGAAAACAGGTAAAGAGTTTCCTTAAAATATTTAGGAAAACGGGTGGAGGTTATATGAGGGATATTTATCTGCAGAGAAAGAGAGATTTTAAACAGACTTGTAAGAGCAAAAAGAGGGAGTATTGCATAAGAGTATCACGTGACTCTAAACAGTTTTGGGGAACAAGGACACAATCTGCAGTTTGGGGAGAAATGGTATGTCACGTTGGTTTAACTGTGAGATGGGGGTTAGGCAAGGTTGCATTCTTATTTCACTGCTATTTGCACTATTTCTTAACGACCTACATGATTTTCTAAGAGAAGGCATTAATTTAAATGGATTTATTATTAGAATATTGCTTTATGCTGAGGATATGGTGATGTTGTCAAGCATTCCGAGAGTTTTACAAATTATGGTTAATAAATTAGGTGAGAATTGAAGGCTATGAAATTTAAACATCAACATGGGTAAGTCAGAAATTATGGTGTTTAGACAGGAAAGTCGGTACATGGTAAAAGTCGTTAACAACTATTTTGCTATTTGAGAGTGAAATTAACACCGCGGCTGTCTTTTAGTGCCCACTTTATTGAAAAACGACAAGTGGCTAGAGCAGCTATAAACATCGCTTGGTGACAAGTTTTAGCTAAGGCGAATCTTTCACTATCATCTAAGGTGCGCATATTATAATATAAAGGACTAGTCTCATCTATTCTGACTTATGAAGCTTAAGTTTGGGGAGTTGCGGAATTTAAGAAAGTTGAGGTGGTAGGAAGGATTTTTATAAAAAAGTACTGTCCAAACTACGTGTTGGATTTAGAAACTAGCATGGAGTATGTGTATCTATTTACAATGAAATTACATAAACAATATGTCAAGAGAGTGCTAGAGTATGAGAAAGGACGCCCGCCAAAATTTCTTCTGCAAGGGAATGATAACTACAGTTGATAAGATGTGGAATGGAATTTAACACATAGTGGGAGGATAGAAATTTTTGGGTGGATAAGTTAGAACAGGTGATAGGAGCAATTCGTGATGGGATAAGGAAAAAAGCGTTGCAGAGAGCAACTGAATCTAATTTTTGCAATCAATATAGAGATTTAATTGGACTCGCCGTTCAGATGGGTTATATGAGTGATAAAGTGTATTAAAATGATATAAGGTGGATATTTAAGATTATATGTGGTGTAATGTATCTTAAGGATAGAACTGGTAGGGCTGATAATAGAAAATGTGTGATTTGTGTAATTGAAGGAAGGTGAAAGACATTCTGCATGTCATGGGGCGATGCTACGTGAATACAAAATGTGATTCGGAAAAAGTAGATTAAAAAGAGAAGAATTATTGGAATTTATTGGAGGTTTGGGCGGGAGGGAACTTCTTGGATAAGCAAGAGGTGACTGGAGGTATAGCTATAATCTTGTGTTAGAATTTTTTTAATTGTAATTTATATTCATCAATTAATGAATGAGCTTTTAATTTTTATTGAATTTATTACCACTTAATACTCTTATCATTACGTTTTCTTGAGTCTGGATAATTATATTCCAAGTATGGAATATTACAATTATCTTCTTCTTCTCGTATCACTACACTACTTCGATCCACCCAACAGTCATTCCGCGAAGTTATTACAATTAGGTAACGGTACAATTACAATAACGGTAAGGTTCTGCTCATGATACTATAACAGACATGTTTGTTATAGTATCATGGGTTCTGCTTAGTTGTGCGCTGCAGAGCAATAGCAGTGTACGTCGACGGTGTGCACTGGAATCAAATGCGATTTGATTTGGACACAAACGTTGAGCTGAGCTCACAGCGTACACATATATAGCGAAATTATAATTGTATTTTTATGTAGTTATTATTATTGTAGTATTTAACTGATGTCTACTAGATTTTCTACTGAGGAAGATAAAATATACTTATTTACTGTATATTTTTAAGAAGTTATTTTTTCTTCCTAAAAATGTGTATTTTTATATTTTATTTAAATAAAAAAACCTCAAAGTAATGCTTAATTTTTCTTCTGTAGGACAGTTCCAAATAAATCCCTGGAAGGTCTAAAATATTCTCGAAATTTTTTCCTCGTTTTGAAACAATCTTCTTTCGTCTGTTAATTTTAAAGCCCCTTCTGTATTACGACATGAAAAAGTTTGGTTTTCATTTTTATTTCTTTTATTTAGATTTGACATTATGAACTCTTCTTGGAGTAATAACATTATTGCCTTAAGTTTGCGAAAATTACTTTTTCTAAAACCTTTAAGAGAACAAACGTGAAAATAATTTCTAAACTTGTTTTGAGCGTGACACACGATATGTCTGCAAATTAATCCAACCAACCGACTCACCAAAACTGCCCTGGGTCGAGTACAACAGATTCTGCTGTACGTGTATGCCGTGCTCTGCGCACTGTTCTAACAAACTGTAGCTTTAGGATCGCTTTAGCAGAAACACGACTTGACATATAGAGGGCAAAAAGGATATTAGAAACATCGGAGATGAAAAATCGATGGTAAGACACTCTGGTATACGACGTAGATGCAAAGTGGAAAACTTCAAGAACTGGGTAAGAAATAAAAGAGTAGAATGAAATGATCATATATGCTGAATGACAACAAATAAAGTAGTAAAGACGGCAAGGGACGGTTTCAAAATAGGCAGAAGATTAGTAGGGAGACCCGAAAACAATGGAACATCTTACTGAAAGCACGTTAAAAAACAGACAGTACGTCTACATAAAAAGAAGAAGAAGAAGAAGTAGAAGAAGCTTTAGGATATTTTTGCATTACTGATAACTTTAGAATGATATATTGTTTTGTTAATTACTGTTAATTTTATAGTTAATTATAATGAAGAAAAAATATTGTTTTATATTCTGGCCAGCCCCCTAGATGACCAATGGTCATGGGGGAATAAATGATTGTTTTATTGGGAGAGCTTTTACTTTAAGCAGTTACTCTATTTTAAAATAATGAAGACATTCATAAATCTGAATATATTCTTATCAGTTTCCAGCATTTATAAATATGCCTCTTGTTTCAGTTACTAGATGTTCAAATTGTTTTTTACATTTTTTTTGTCATTATTGGTAAAATGTATATAATGCATGTATCTCACTTTTTTATTTCCTAATGTCCTTTAATATTTTCCATCCTTCAGCGCTTCCTCCACAACCTATGTATATATTTCGCTGGTGGCAATTTTTTCCTTTGTTTTTTATCTGCTCCGTATAGTCCGATTGCTTCATATGCTGCTTTTATGATTTCCACTCCATATTCATATTTTTCGATACATTCTATGTTTACAAGTTAATTAGCCTGTATAAATTATTAAAGTAAACAAAAAAATAAAACATTATGAAGTAATTACAAGTAAACAATTATACACTTATAATTTTAACAATACAGATCATATTTATTAACGAAAATTAGTTCTTACGAAAGAGAAAAATAGTATTTAGAAATTATTCTAGCGAAAAAGTCTCCTGGCGCCATAAAAACAAAAACTCTACTGAATTCAAATGTCATTCTCTATCCTAACCCCCTTAAATTTAAACCAGGCTATAAATTACCCTCAATCCAAAGTTAACACCTCTTCATAATTTGACAAATCACAAAATCAAAAAGGTAAAGCATTATTATATACCTTTCAAAATATACACCATCTGTGCCTTTTGTCTACCTGAAGGGAATTCGAACAAAAGCTCGAAATGCTTAAGGGCTATCTACTACCTGTTCAATCAGTAGTTATGAATAGAAGCTCATTACATATTGATCTAACAAGAAGTGATGAAGTTAAAAACAAAGTAATATTTTTGTTTTAATTTAAAGAGCTATGCTCACATTATCAGATACTGAGAAGATACCGACAATTTGTTGATATGTTAAATGTGGCAACAATTTGATTATTGTTAATAGCTTGAAATAATTTAAATATAAAATTTAGTTTATATATATATATATATATATATATATATATATATATATATGTATATATATATATATACGTATATATATGTATATATATATATATATATATATATATATATATCTCTATATATATACATATAAAAAAAGTGCACTCGTAAGTGAATGGGATATTTTCGGTCAATTTGGAGATAAAAAAGACGTGCTACTTTATCTATTTATTGAAGACGTTTCTCCCACTGTTCAATGGGCATCATCAGTTCATCTTTAAAAGATCTGTAGCATTAAGATGTTATTATTGTGAAGAAACATCAAAAATTAATCTAATAAATAAATCAGCAAAAACACAGAAACACAGAACGCCGGAAGATTCCCAATTTAAGTAATTTTATATTAATTTTTTTTAATTTAACTTTTGAAAACATTGATTGATTCTAAAATCTATTAAAAAATGTAATTGTCAATTTTGAAATGTTTTGAAATGTTGCAGTTTGCTAGCTGTGTTGGATTTTTAAAGACCAGCTGCTTGTTTTACCTTCTTATGCATATTAAATTTATCGTGTTTTTGTTCCAACAGCTCTATCTCTTTACACTTTGTTTTCAACCAATTTTTTTTGGCCGTTCGTATTTCGGTTTTGATTTGTCTTCCCTTACCCCTTGTCCCATAATCCCTTATAAAAGGTATATAATTTAAAAACCCAATCGTGCTATATCACAAAACGTTTTCGGAATCCATATTCCATCATCAGTGCACCTAAAAAGTATATAACCACTTAATTAAAAAAACGTGAAATTTAAATTTTGACCAAGGTTAATACAAAATGTGGTTAATACTTACTAGGTATACATGTATTAAACCACTAAATATGTGGGTAAGAACCCGTTAAAAATTGTTTGTTTAAATTAAGTTTACATTATATGGTATTAAATTTTATGATGTTAAAGTTACCAGTGGATTTGATAACATGGCGACGTATGACTCCACGTGAAGTTGCTGGTCCTGAGACGATGTGTCTACGAGGACTTGGTGAAATCAACTGATTGAAATGACAATCTTGACAAGTTAGGACGGAAGTCCGAACAAAGCAGTCAGTGTAACTTTATGTGTTAGTCTAATTAAGACATAATCCAACGCTATTTAAAAATTGAAAAAGTTAAAATTAAAATAATATAACAGTAGCAACCATCAATGGTGTTGTTTTAAATTGTTAATTTGTCCTGAATTTATTTTTAAGAACATGGTGAAAATTGTTTTATTAATTGATGTATGTGGTGAGAAAATTATGTAGGTATTGTTAGGCAACCAACTATACATACGTCTAAAAGTGGTGTAAATTAGAGATTCTAATATCCTGAAAATACTCTAATATAATTAGACTAGACTAGATTAAACTAAATACTCTAAAACATAAGTGGAAAAATCCTGAAATACTCTATTGGTTTCGCTATGTTAACTTTATTCCGAATCTTCATTTCATGTAAATTCAATTCAGCTGAACTATTACTTTCTAAAATTAACCAAATTCACCCCAATATCAAGTTCACGATGGAACTAGAATCATCCATGTCAATCAATTTTCTTGATCTCACCATTACCAGATTAAATGACCACTTCGACTTCAGTATCTATAGGAAACCCACACAGACTGACCACGTAATACCATTTTCATTTAACCACCCCATGTCACACAAATACGCAGCTTTTCATAGTTACATCCATCGCCTAGAAACCATTCCACTTTCAGATTTAAACTATAAAAAAGAAAAATCGGTAAGATAGTTTCGAAACAAATTCAGATTTCTGCTTTAATCTGGAGCCTTCTAAAAATTGCAAGACATGACCAGACGATGATAAAGATGTTAAAGAAGACATGGGGAATCTAAAATTTGCATTCCACGACATGTCTATTCATCTAGGCAGAAATCCTAACGAATTTGTTTCTCGTACTCATACAGAGTAGATCCGAAGAAAATGAAAAAGACAGAAAAGATTTTATTTCACGTTCAAAGCGTCTATGTATCTATTGATACGTATTTCGCTTTAATAAAGCTCATCAGAATAGTTATTCATAGCCGTTCTTAACGTGAAAAATAAAATTCTCTGTCTTATTAGAAGTAACAATAACATGACTTCGTTATGGACGCAATAGCGACATCTGATAGAAAAATCGGTAAGATAGTTTCGAAACAAATTCAGATTTCTGCTTTAATCTGGAGCCTTCTAAAAATTGCAAGACATGACCAGACGATGATAAAGATGTTAAAGAAGACATGGGGAATCTAAAATTTGCATTCCACGACATGTCTATTCATCTAGGCAGAAATCCTAACGAATTTGTTTCTCGTACTCATACAGAGTAGATCCGAAGAAAATGAAAAAGACAGAAAAGATTTTATTTCACGTTCAAAGCGTCTATGTATCTATTGATACGTATTTCGCTTTAATAAAGCTCATCAGAATAGTTATTCATAGCCGTTCTTAACGTGAAAAATAAAATTCTCTGTCTTATTAGAAGTAACAATAACATGACTTCGTTATGGACGCAATAGCGACATCTGATAGAAAAATCGGTAAGATAGTTTCGAAACAAATTCAGATTTCTGCTTTAATCTGGAGCCTTCTAAAAATTGCAAGACATGACCAGACGATGATAAAGATGTTAAAGAAGACATGGGGAATCTAAAATTTGCATTCCACGACATGTCTATTCATCTAGGCAGAAATCCTAACGAATTTGTTTCTCGTACTCATACAGAGTAGATCCGAAGAAAATGAAAAAGACAGAAAAGATTTTATTTCACGTTCAAAGCGTCTATGTATCTATTGATACGTATTTCGCTTTAATAAAGCTCATCAGAATAGTTATTCATAGCCGTTCTTAACGTGAAAAATAAAATTCTCTGTCTTATTAGAAGTAACAATAACATGACTTCGTTATGGACGCAATAGCGACATCTGATAGAAAAATCGGTAAGATAGTTTCGAAACAAATTCAGATTTCTGCTTTAATCTGGAGCCTTCTAAAAATTGCAAGACATGACCAGACGATGATAAAGATGTTAAAGAAGACATGGGGAATCTAAAATTTGCATTCCACGACATGTCTATTCATCTAGGCAGAAATCCTAACGAATTTGTTTCTCGTACTCATACAGAGTAGATCCGAAGAAAATGAAAAAGACAGAAAAGATTTTATTTCACGTTCAAAGCGTCTATGTATCTATTGATACGTATTTCGCTTTAATAAAGCTCATCAGAATAGTTATTCATAGCCGTTCTTAACGTGAAAAATAAAATTCTCTGTCTTATTAGAAGTAACAATAACATGACTTCGTTATGGACGCAATAGCGACATCTGATAGAAAAATCGGTAAGATAGTTTCGAAACAAATTCAGATTTCTGCTTTAATCTGGAGCCTTCTAAAAATTGCAAGACATGACCAGACGATGATAAAGATGTTAAAGAAGACATGGGGAATCTAAAATTTGCATTTCACGACATGTCTATTCATCTAGGCAGAAATCCTAACGAATTTGTTTCTCGTACTCATACAGAGTAGATCCGAAGAAAATGAAAAAGACAGAAAAGATTTTATTTCACGTTCAAAGCGTCTATGTATCTATTGATACGTATTTCGCTTTAATAAAGCTCATCAGAATAGTTATTCATAGCCGTTCTTAACGTGAACAATAAAATTCTCTGTCTTATTAGAAGTAACAATAACATGACTTCGTTATGGACGCAATAGCGACATCTGATAGAAAAATCGGTAAGATAGTTTCGAAACAAATTCAGATTTCTGCTTTAATCTGGAGCCTTCTAAAAATTGCAAGACATGACCAGACGATGATAAAGATGTTAAAGAAGACATGGGGAATCTAAAATTTGCATTCCACGACATGTCTATTCATCTAGGCAGAAATCCTAACGATATCCTACGTATCAATAGATACATAGACGCTTTGAACGTGAAATAAAATCTTTTCTGTCTTTTTCATTTTCTTCGGATCTACTCTGTATGAGTACGAGAAACAAATTCGTTAGGATTTCTGCCTAGATGAATAGACATGTCGTGGAATGCAAATTTTAGATTCCCCATGTCTTCTTTAACATCTTTATCATCGTCTGGTCATGTCTTGCAATTTTTAGAAGGCTCCAGATTAAAGCAGAAATCTGAATTTGTTTCGAAACTATCTTACCGATTTTTCTATCAGATGTCGCTATTGCGTCCATAACGAAGTCATGTTATTGTTACTTCTAATAAGACAGAGAATTTTATTTTTCACGTTAAGAACGGCTATGAATAACTATTCTGATGAGCTTTATTAAAGCGAAATACGTATCAATAGATACATAGACGCTTTGAACGTGAAATAAAATCTTTTCTGTCTTTTTCATTTTCTTCGGATCTACTCTGTATGAGTACGAGAAACAAATTCGTTAGGATTTCTGCCTAGATGAATAGACATGTCGTGGAATGCAAATTTTAGATTCCCCATGTCTTCTTTAACATCTTTATCATCGTCTGGTCATGTCTTGCAATTTTTAGAAGGCTCCAGATTAAAGCAGAAATCTGAATTTGTTTCGAAACTATCTTACCGATTTTTCTATCAGATGTCGCTATTGCGTCCATAACGAAGTCATGTTATTGTTACTTCTAATAAGACAGAGAATTTTATTTTTCACGTTAAGAACGGCTATGAATAACTATTCTGATGAGCTTTATTAAAGCGAAATACGTATCAATAGATACATAGACGCTTTGAACGTGAAATAAAATCTTTTCTGTCTTTTTCATTATAAAAAAGAACTTAACACACTCAGACAAATAGCAGTCAACAATGGATATGATCACAACATCATCAACAAACTCATCCAAAAAAGACACCTTAAGACCCTACAGGAGACTACGTTCCCCAGAGACCTTACCACCAAACCCAATTACGTGTCACACCCATACCATCACAAAAGTCTTTCCAAATAGCCATGTTTCCTTTAAAGTACCCAAAAATTTGGGTTAGCACATATCTAATTCCAAAGATCCCATCAATTATATGAACCGTAGTGGTGTTTACAGACTAAAATGTTCAGATCGTGATGCCAGCTACATAGGTAAAACATGTAGATCACTGTCTTCACGTTCTCTAGAGCACACAAAAAGAGAAAATACTTCCACTATTTTTCAATATTTCAAAGAACACAACCACACCCTCAATATCCCAGAAGACGTTTCACTTATTCACAATATCCCAAAAAAATACTTCCTCAAACTAGACTTATACGAAGATCTTGAAATTCTTAAAGAAAAACAAAAAAAAAAGTCCAAATTGTGTTAATCGTCATGTCTCATTCGATCGAGACTTCCTCACTCCCATCTCCAACTATTCTCATAACCCACATCCTTAATTTACTCCTACAACAAAATCTATATTTATCAATATTCGTTCGTCAACTATTCATCTTACTTAGTTCACTACAAAACCTCTCTTTCAATACATCATACTTCCAATCTTTTCCCACTTCTTTCTATTCAACCTAAACTTCAAGTCTGACCTCCATACCTAATGTTTTTCATGCTCCTTTTCGAGACCTATAAATTCAGAGTAGATTATTCGTCATGCACCTCCTGAACTATTCAGTTCTGATTTTACCTATCCACACAATTCCCTCGGGATTTGGTTTCGGATCTCTGGAGACATCAGCCTTCTGTAGTCTTTCCTCTTTTCACAATTTTTAAAAATATCACAATTTTCTCTTTTTCACCTAAAATTAACAGAGCCACCCACAACCATTTCATTTTTACATTTCTTGTCAAGATATACCAATAGTCTATTAAGCTCCTGAACTTATAACTTATCCTTTTATATTTCTCATGTACCTAGTGTTGCTTTATAACAGATAGGGCCTTTTCTTCTTAAGTTATAAGTTGAGTACTGTGTGATCATCATATTACAAAACCACGTCCCAACCATCAATTGTTGTTCATTTCATATAATTGTCAACACACACAAAACAACTAACCAACTTCTTCCGTTAACACCTAATCAGTTATTTATGTTCATGAACTTGTAAATTAAAAAGTTTTACATTTACCAGGTACCAAATGTTGTTTTTTAACATACAGAGCCTTCTATGCTTAAGTTATAAGTTAAATGTTACATGAACATTATATTACAAAAGCTTTTATTTTATTCAATCAACAACACCTTTAAATATAAAATATATTAATTCATATTTCACCCATCAACAATAAATTTTTAAGAATCCCACTTCCCACATATATCTAGTTTCCATTTTCCAGGTACCAAATAATAAAAAAACATAAGGGGTCTTATATTAGAATCTCCAATTTACACCACTTTTAGACATATGTATAGTTGGTTGCCTAACAATACCCACATAATTTTCTCACCACATACATTAATTACTAAAACAATTTTCACCATGTTCTTAAAAATAAATTCAGGACAAATTAACAATTTAAAACAACAACATTGATGATTGCTACTGTTATATTATTTTAATTTTAACTTTTTCAATTGTTAAATAGCGTTGGCTTCTGTCTTAATTAGACTAACACTTAAAGTTACACGGACTGCTTTGTTCGGACTTCCGTCCTAACTTGTCAAGATTGTCATTTCAATCAGTTGCTTTCATCATGTCCTCGTAGACTCATCGTCTCAGGACCAGCAACTTCACGTGGAGTCATACGTCGCCATGTTATCAAATCCACTGGTAACTTTAACATCATAATATTTAATACCATATAATGTAAACTAAATTTAAACAAAAAATTTTTAATGGGTTTTTACCCACATATTTAGTGGCTCAATACATGTATACCCAGTAAGTATTAACCACATTTTGTATTAACCTTGGTCAAAATTTAAATTACACGTTCTTTTTAATTAAGTGGTTATATATTTTTTAGGTGCACTGATGATGGAATGTGGATTCCGAAAACGTTTTGTGATATAGCCCGATTGGATTTTTAAATTATATACCACTGATGTCATCAGTAACTGTTATTGCAGTGGTTTCTGGTTGCCTTCTGCATTCTGATGCCGTTGGCCACTTTCTTGGTTCTTCTGCCCTCGAAACAGATTTCTCAGGACAACAGTGTGCCCGTCCCCTTACCAGCTCATCTGCCCGAAACTGTTGGTAAGTGAATGATGGACTGCTTATCCCGGTAAACATTTGGACGCCAGAGCCTTGTTGGTTATCTAGCAGGATGCATTAGATGACCATGATTTAGATCATCATATGAGCAAATGAGGTTGACATTTGAATAGAAGAGGCACTAACTTATTACACCTTAATGAACATGATTGTTTACAAATATCGATGACATAATATGAAATGTTGCAAATAATTTTAACAGTACAACAATAAAATGTCGTTACATTAACTACGGATTTTGCTAATATCTAGTATAAACGATTTCCTAATACTTCTACGTTGAAATAATATGTTAATACTACAAAACTATTTATAAGATAATATTGAAAGAAGATAAAATTCACTATTAAGATAATATTGAAAGAAGCGGTTGAAATGTTGAAGTTCAGAAGCTTGAAACATTAATTATCTAAATCTAAAAGCAATATTTATACACAGGATGTGAGTCGTATCAAAATGAAAGAAGAAAGTGTAGTAAGCAGAAAAGGGCCGAACGGCCTCTGCCAACAGCGTCATTCGTATTTATTGCAAGTCAGTGGATTCCTATTATTCCTGATGATGATTACGGACCCAGCGGGGGTACTGCCTGTCACTCCTGAACCAAATTATACATAATTACTACCATGATGTTGTTTCGATTTGCCCATGTAAACATTTATCACACTTCATTTTAGGAATGCTCTCTTTCAGCAAAAGAATTTTTTAATAATTGTCGGACAAAGGTTCGTATAAAGAGTAAGGTACCTATTGTAGTTTTTAAATATTTTTTTCAACCATCCCAGAAAATTTATAAAATACTTTCTACATTTTATTACAAATAAATAAAATTATTATACAATACAACAAATATAAAGCAATAATAATTGCGAACACGACAAAAAATAATTAAGTTTAAAAACAATTAATTAATTTTGTTTTGTACCGTAAAATGGGGTGAAATTGATCGAAATTGGCGAAATTGGTAATTGTGAATGATTCGGAATATTTTAATTTTTCCTAAAATCTAAGAAGCTTATCGAACGGTTGACAACGTAGCTTTAGTAAGTAAACACTAGCGTGAAACCTGTGATTGGTTAGTTGAAGTAAATATATTTTTTTATGGAAAAATGCATGTTTTAATTGTGGCTATATTTTTGATAAGTTTCTTTAGCTTCCTAACTTTCCGGTGCCTGAGAAAAACTAATTACAATTTAAATGGGAATAAGCCACAATTATAGGTTAAAGTATATTTATTCAGTCAGTACATATACAAGGAGAGGAAGCAAGGGTAGACATCGAAACAGTAAGGAAGGCTGTAATGACCCTAAAGAATGGTAAATCCGCTGGACCTGAGGGAATCTATGCTGAAATGCTTAAGAATGGAACTCATAAACTATTTGAAAAATTAACGTATGTGATCAATCAGTGTCTAAATGGACACCCAGTACCAGAACAGTGGAGAACGGCATACATGTCCTCAATACACAAAAAGGGGGACAAAAGGAATTGTAATAATTATAGAGGCATATCGGTAACCAGCACCCTGAGCAGACTGTATGGACGAATTTTGAGAAATATGATCGAGGAAGAATATAAGCACAATGAAGAGGAAGAACAAAGCGGGTCCGTGCAGGAAGATCGTGCACCGATAACGTATTTTGTCTTAAACAAATAATAGAAAAAAGATCGGCTAAGAATCTAGAAACTCATATTACTTTTGTAGACCTGCAAAAAGCATATGACAACATACCCTTAACAAAACTGTGGACAACGTTGAAAAGATCTAACATCAACCACACATTGATAAATGCTGTACAAGAACTATATAGACACTCAAAGGCACAGATAAAAACAGGAAAATATCTAACGGAAGAATTCCTGGTTACAAAAGGCTTGCGCAGGGATGCTGTATCTCACCCACCTTATTCAAGATATATGTTGCAGCGGCATTGGAAAGATGGAAAAGAAAGGTGCAGAGGATGGGTATAGAGCTTAGCAATGAATTTATATATACACTTCAGTTTGCTGATGACCAGGTAGTGCTAGAAACCGACAGGGAAGACATGCAGTACATGCTTAGAAAACTGATAGAAGAATATAACGACTGGGGAATTAATGTCAATACAATAAAAACCAAATATCTTTGTATTGGAAACGAGTCAGATAACATAGACCTCGAAAACGGACAACATATTTCCTGCTGTCAGAGCTATGACTACTTGGGTGTTGCATTTGACAATACAGGAACTGATACACGGGAAATAGAAAAACAAATCACTCAATCATAGAAAGTCTTGGGATGTCTCAATGGTATACTGTGGAGTAAAGAGATAACGAAAGGAAGAAAATTTAATATATATAAGACCATGATTAAAACTACTCTTCTTCATGGCGCTGTAACATGGAGAATTAGTGAAAAGAACAAAAAGCGAATAGAAGCAGTAGAGATGGATGCAATGAGAAGATCTTTACGTATTTCCAGACGAGACCGAGTCAAAAATGATGTAATAAAACAACGTATGGGAATAGAAGGAAATATAACTCAAGATATAGAGAAGAAACAATTAAGGTGGTATGGGCATGTTCAAGGGATGCCAGCAACAAGACTCCCCAAAAAAGTAATAGAATGGCAACCGATAGGTCGACGGGAAAGAGGAAGACCCAGATTAGAATGGTAATACGGCGTAAACAAGCCAATAGCGAAAGAAATTTAACAACGACTGCGAAGATAGGAAGAGATAGTGTTTAGGTATCGAACAACGTCGAAAGACGTTTTAAACCGATGTATATATATGTTTATTGACTTTTCAATTTCCACTTCGAAAATTGTTTTCAAAATACAAACATTAGTAAATTAAACAAATTTAGTTTTTTGTTACTTGGTGAAAAATTCTTCTAATAATTTAATTTTATCTGACTCATTTTTGTTGACAATTCAGACATAGGTACAATATACATTTTAAAGTAGACGACTTTAAAATGATATTGCCAATATTATTGAGTTGCGTTCCTGGGACGACTTTACTTGTAAGATAGTTCATTCGATTACATAAAATCAACTTTAACTTGAGAATATTCAACTCGTCTTTAAAAAGACAATCGCATGCCATGATATCAGTAAAATTTTCCTGTTAGTGATTCCGTAGTAAATTATGAGGGAAAAACCAGGAAGAAAATCTCATAACGCTATCCCGACATGGTAAGTATTTGGTCGTGCATTTAATTTACTCCCAATAAACACCAAATTCTGATTTTATAAAATATGTTTGTTATTTAAAAAAAACATAAATTATGTATCCTCGATATATAACTGACTTACTAATATTGGTATTTTCCTTTTAATAATTTCGTCTTTTGATATGGGTAACCAGATCCTACTACATTCTGCCGAGGAATTTGCGACACTATTGGTCTCATTTAGCATAATTAGAGCCGCTTCTTTGATTTTTCTCTTTTTACCATTCGTTTCTTTTATGACTATACTTGAATCATTCCATTGAACCCTATGTTCATTATCCCATGCGTGTTTACATATTTGAGATCTATAAAATTCTCTATTTTTAATATAACATTGATGTTCACTTATTCTAACATTTAATGGCCTTGATGTTTCACCTAAATAAAACTGATCGCATTTGTCTGTTGGTGTGTGTTGGTTTTCTATACACCTGAGTCTCATATCCAGTATCGTTCTTAGAGATTAAAACATCCAAGAAAGGTAGTGTGTTATTATATTCCTTTTACATGGTAAATGTTATTGTCTCTTCAAAATTAAATTATTAGAAGAATTTTTCACCAAGTAACAAAAAACAAAATTTGTTTAATTTACTAATGTTTGTATTTTGAGAACAATTTCCCAGGTGGAAATTGTAACGTCAATAAACTTACTTTAACCTTTAATTGAGACTTATTCCCATTTAAATTCTAATTACTTTAAAACGCCACAAGAAAATAGCTTCGGAACAATATTGAGCAAAACTACAAAAAAATGTGCGATTTTAACTAATTATCTTAATAGTTACATGTTCTCTGTCAACACATGTAAACACGCTATTTTTCAGGGTATCATAATTTAGGCGAAAAATAAAAATATACATTGGGGCTAATTGAATCAGGTCTATGGGGAGAAATTATTGATCTCCACCAGAGGCGAATTTGATTACGACGAACATTAATTAATTAGAATTCACTAATGTTTGTATTTCGGGAGGATAAGGTAATTTTGTTTGTATCCAGAAGAGAAGATAAAAAACCACTTCCTCTGTTCATGGTAACAATCAATGAAGAAGACGATAGCAAAATCAAAAATATTTCAGATCTTTGCTACATGAGAATTCATGTAGAGGACGAAATAAAAAACAAAAAAAAAGAACCATCCAGTGCTAAAATTGCCAGGGCTTTTACAATAGCTCAAAAGACTGTCATTGTGGTGCAAAATGTGTAAGTACGGAGAAAGCCACATTAGCAGCGAATGTGGCAATCACAAGGAATCCAAACCAAAATGCGCAAACTGCGGAGAGGCACACACAGCCAATTACAGAGATTGCTCGAAGATACCTAAAAAAAAAACTGCCCCGAAACCACAACCAAAAGACAGACCGTTAAACAGCAACACCACCAACAAAAGTCTAGCTACGCGCAGGCCACCAAAAAACCTGCTAACGAAAATCCCGCAGCACCAAACGAAGCCGCAGCACTAATCGTGAGCTTCAACACGGATTTTAAAGCAAAGATGACCCAATTCTTCAACATGTTGGAGAAAATGACACAAGTGATGGCAGTAATAATTAGCATTGGACAAATATGCTAGCACACCAATCGAAGGATCTTCATATTGGGTTTTGGAACTCAGGTGAGCTATACCAAAAAATCAATCTTCTGGATGAATTTTCCAACAGGCTAAAACTAGACATCATAGCACTACAAGAAACAAAACTAGTGGAAAGGAAAAAAACAAAATTTTCATGCTATGATATTTATAGAACAGACCATAGTGCAAACTCAGGAGGAACAGCCATCATGATCAGAAAAGGAATCAAAAACCAAGCCGTCCCAACTCCGGATGGCTTGGTTTTTGATTCCTGACCTGATGACCCAATCGTCTACGAAGACCTGAGCCTCATCTTGGATTGAGAAGAACTCACAATTATTATAGGCGACCTAAATAAGAGATCACCAAAATGGTACGACCGTGCTACCAACAGAAATGGAAGACTACTCTGCGGCTATCTCGAAACAAGAAACAACACTTATGTAGTCGGCCCAACGGACCCAACGTGTTACAATGGGTACACTATTTGTATTACGTTGGGTCCGTCTTACCAACTTCTTCACTAACTTACCTTGATATTGCAATCCTTCACAACGTGGGTCAACAATACGAAATAAATTCGTTAAACGAAGGCGACTCAACACATAATTTAATCGTCCTGACCCTGAGCACAGCAGATATAAACTATAAACAGCCCCATAAAAAGAAAAGAACCAGCTGGCCAAACTTTAAAAGAATCGTGAGCGAAAACATCGGTGCAATACCCACAATAAATAATATCATAGAACTAGAAAATAGTGTGGTAAAACTAGAAGAGACCATAACAAACGCCATCGATGCCAGCTCAAAAGAAGATAAAATATTAACAAAAAAAGGAAGATTCAGTCCCGATATCAAGCTAGAGTAAATTCTATAGAGTCAGTATAGTAAATAGGGAGAAAAGCCGATATGTGTACTACCCCTATAGTTAGGTGGCTTAACCACAGTCAATAAAAACAGAGGGTGTTCCATTACCCAGGGCACCCAAAGTAACTTTCAGATCATAAGCCTCCTCACGTAAGTCATACGCTGAGGAGGGCTGGAGGAAAAGCCTGGGGGTCAGATAGGTACCATTTCAACAGCGAAGTGAGACCGGTTTGATCTTCGGACATGTGGATCCCACCTTACAATGGTATACAGATGTTCCTTAGGGGTAGGGATGATCACATGTGTGTGTCATTATATGAATGTGCTAAGAGTGTTGCGAAAACGCAACGCTGAGCATAAATGGGTAAGTAAAACACTATTTTATTATGACTTAAGTATAGCAATATGTTACAAAATAAGTAGGTTAATATTATGGTCACTGGACAGAGCACTAAAAACTAGTATCTACTCCGATAAAAAAAGAAAACTTTTAGTTAATCCGATATAAGTTCAGTTTGGCACTCTTCGCTTTATATATTATTTTATTTCGTTGAGTTTTTATAATTTTTCGTTAAATAAAAAATTGTCACCTTCCATGAGTTATTTATATTAACAGTCTTTTCGATAAAATGTCAAGTTTTTCAGTCATTCGTGAAAATTCGATTGAAAGCAAAAAACAAAGATTAAAATTTTAAATCACTGAGTCTAAAAGTATTATTTAAAAAAAAAACAATTTTTGAAACTATCGATTCTTCAGGTTATTTTTAATATAAAGGTACCATCTCCCAACTTAAAAGCACACTTGGATATAAGGTAGATGCTGCTTGTTGAGATATTCGCTATTTACTGTTAAAATTTCACGAAAATCGATATATGTTGATGTAATTCGTAGTTAAAAACTTGGCATATTCAAATTTATTTACACAGAGATACAGAAAATTTAAATTTTGAGACATCGAATTTTTAGAATTGGGATTAACATAGGTATGTTGCATTTTCAGAATATCGATGGTGCAGAGGATAAGAGCGAATCTGTCTTAGCGAAACCACATTGTAAGATTTTCAACTAGATATCTATCCATGCAGATAAAAAATAAATATAAACATCAAAAATAATTATAAAATACGCAAAATTTCCTGAATTTGGTCATAAAATAATTCCGTTTAAAATATCTAAAAAGGTTACCGTGCTGTCATACATTAAGAATTTCGATATTCGAACTTAAAACAATTTTGAGAAAAACGACTGTATTTGTTTCAGTACTCTGTATAATAAACTCACACCATCTACTACATTTTAACTTAAACACTAAGGACGCACTGCCAAAGAGAGTCATCCAATTATAATACACCCTTGATAATAAGAGGATCGGCGTCAGCCGCTGAAATAAATCTGCTGAAGTTTTAAGCATCCTCCGAATGACATACGAGTTTTTAGGATTAGAGTCATTCTTCGTAAGTTATTACAAACGCAAATCTTTGTGTGGAAGTTCATGTTAAATCGCTTCCACACAATAAAGTATCTTTAACATCTATACCGGTTCTTAATGCCAGCTTACGACAGTAGGTGCTGTTGAGATATGGGTTGAAAATAAGAAGAACGTACTTCAGGTTGCGGAATGGCAAAAAATAAGAATGGACCGCTCGAGTCGGATGGCGTTGAATTTTGTATTGTGACATACGATCTTTGCATCTGTATTTACAGAAATTTTAAATATACTAATGTTGTAAATATTGTTACTACAAAGAAAATGCATACTTAAATGAGAGATATGTTTTAATTTAGACTTGGGGATTTACTTGAGGTCCATAAATAAGGGTATTTTCTTGAATCTATCCTGTAGGTATACTTGATTGCGACTTATTGGTATTACAGGAAATAGAAATTTAAACAGGATTTATTTCAAAATAATATAAATTGATTTAATATCTCATGTGAAAACTGAAAACTTCATATATAAATATATATATATATATATATATATATATATATATACATATATATATATATATATATATATATATAAATATATATATATATATATATATATATATATATATATATATATATATATATATATATATATATATATAAAGAGTTGCGAAAAAAAAACAAGACTTGATTATTAATATTAATAATAAGAATAATATATATTAACGTAAAATTACGAAATTTTGGGATAATAAATGGCATTATATTCTGCATGTTTTACAAGACAATTCAAGTTTGTATAACGTTGTTGTTTCCAGTATCGCCGCCATCTTGATTTTCCTTAATTAGTTACGTAGGTTTAGTGATACGTCAGAGAAAAGCTTATTTCATCCACTCTTAAAAAATAATAGTATCCTGAATTTTCTTTAAAATTGGAATGTCTGACATTATTTTTGGATCAGAATATAATATTTTTCCAAGAGGAGTTGTCTTTCTCCTATCGTACGTGTCCACAGGTGGTGGATAGGGGAATACCCTAACCGATCATAGGACCGGTGGGTAGTTGGGAAAATACCAACCGCGAACCAAAACAGACTAAGGTATGGCAACCCTAACAGTCTCTGGCCCTCCAGGTTGGGAGTTGGGCTAGAGGCTGATAACCTCTTCCTGTAAAAAAACATATGTTACGGAACCTCAGGAACTATTAGCTAAACTTACGACGACGACTCTGCAAACAAAAATGGAATTGAGATTAGGAACGTGAAATACCCGAACCCTGTACCGAACTGGAGCACTCACATCTTTACTAGAAATTGTGAACTCATACAAAGTAGATGTTTTAGCACTGCAGGAAATGAGGTGAACTGCAACTGGCACTCTTGACAAAAGAACCCATTTCATATATTATATCTGCAATGAAAGCCAACATATAGATGGGGTGGGATTTATTGTAAACCGAAAAACAAAAGGTCTTATTATTGACTTTAAAGCCTACAGTCAAAGAATGTGCTATTTGTGCTTAAAAATGAAATTCTTTAATTACAGTATGATCAATGCACATGCCCCAACTGATGATAAACCAAAAGAAATAAAAGAACAGTTCTTTGAAGACCTAGACCAAGCCTACAGGAGATGTCCTAGAAATGACATTAAGATTGTATTAGGTGAGATGAATGCAAGAATATAACGAGAGCGAGTTGTCATTCCCACGATAGGAAAGCATAGCCTAGACAACATCAGTAGCGATAATGGATTTCGACTGATAAACTTAGCAGGAGCACTCAATATGACAGTTGCTAGCAGCTATTTTGAACACAAGAACATACCCAAGGTAACCTACACTCCTCCTGATGGAAGAACAACGAGTCAGATTGCTCACATTTTAATAGATTCAAGGCAGGTAACAGACGTAATAAACTGCAGAAGTTATAGACTTGAAAACATAGACTCAGATCATTGCCTAGTGATCTTAACATTGAGGGCTAGAATTTCAAACACTATTAAAGAAAATAAAATAGATACCAAAGAATGGAATGTGTAAAAGCTGAGAGATGAGACAATTGCGAAACGGTACTGAGAGAACATCACCAACAGGCTAAGGAATTAAAATGTAAATCAAAAAGGCCAGACAGATATAGACTTCCACTGGACCAGAAGAGAGGAAGACATTGAAGCAGCTGCGAAAGAGGAAATAGGAACAGAAATTGGTGCCCGTAAAAATCATTGGTTTGACAATGAATGCAACAAAAGAAAAAAATAAAGCCTACAGAAAGATGCTTACCCGACGACCTAGAAAAACTGTAGAGAATTAGTAGACAAATAAACGAGAAGAAAAGGGGATACACAAAAGAAAAAAACAAAACCATCTTAATAAGGAATTTAAATATAGAAAACTTCAACAGAGAGAAAGAATTTAGAGCATTCTATAAGAAAGCTAACATCAACAGATAAGAACTCAAGGCAATCACAAAACAATGCAGAAGTCAGAATGGTGACCTATTAACAACAAGCAAAGATGTATTGAGTAGATAAGTGGAATACTTTAACTAGGCACTTAATATAGAGGAAAAAGAAGAAAACCTGGAAGACGAAAGAGATGAGGTAAGGGAAACAGATGAGAGGGAAAACCAACGATTCTTGAAGTTAAAGATGCAGTTATAAAACTAGCCTACAACAAATCACCCGGAATAGATAATCTTCCAGCTGAACTATATAAAGAAGGTGGCCATGATACCATAATAGCATTACAGCAGCTTATAAAAGAAATATGGACACAGAAATCCCTCCCCAGTGATTGGAATATTAAAATACTTCGCACCATACACAAAAAAAGAAATATCTTTGAAGGCTCTAACCACAGAGGAATTACGCTTTTAAATGCAACATAAAAGTTAGCAGTTTTAGAGGTAATAAATCGATAATTCATCAGATTGTAACCCTGAAACAAATTTTGGAAAAAACACTGGAATATGGCATTGATACTCATCACATATTTATAGACTACAAAGCAGCTTACGACTCTGTGAATGGAAGAGAAATGTTCAAAAAAATGAAAGAGCTAGCAATACCAAATCAGTTGATAAATTTAACAAAATTAACTTTTGAAAAAGTTTAATGTAGAGTACGATTTCAGGGGGAACTGTCTAAACCTTTTAAAACAAATAACGGGCTGCGCCAGGGAGACCCTCTCTCCTGTATACTTTTTAATCTGGCTCTGGAAAAAGTAATATGTATGTAACAAATCACAACCACTGGTTCAATATATAATAAATCAGTCATATGCTGATATCAATATTGTTGGGAGAACGGAAAACGCTGTATGAGGAGCGTATGTAGCATGAAAAGAATAAAATACAAAAATTAGTTTAATAATAAACACCAATAAAACGAAGTATATAAAAATAAGCACGCAACCACAAATACTACAACCACTTGTTATAGAAAACGACGTCATCAAAGCAGTGAACGAATTTGTATACCTGGAAACGCTCATTAACACTGAAAATAATACTACCGCAGAATTTGCACGGCCAACAGATATTATTTTGGGCTAAATCTCCTCCTTAAATCCACAATTATATCGTCCTAAAAGATGGTTCAGAGACCTGCACTCTAACAAAAAATAATGAAAACATGTTAGGATGTTTCGAAAGAAAAGTACTAAGGCGAATCTATGTAGCAGTGAATGACAATGGAGTGTGGAGAAGACGATACAACTTTGAACTTTATAGAATATAGCAGGAAGCTGATATCGTACAACATAATATGACGTCTGAGGTGGATAGGGCATGTAATGAGGATGAAACAAAATGACCCAGCTAGAAAAACGCTTCTTGATCGACGCATTAGTCAGAGAAGAGGAGGAAGACCCAGAACAAGGTTCCTTAATAACATCGATGAAGACATGAGAAATATGGGAATATGTGCTTGCCGGAGAAAGGCGATGGATAGGGACGATTAAAGAGAAATTCTTGAGGAGGCTAGTATACACGCAGGGTTGTGTAGCTAGAATGATAATGATATAATATTTTATAATCATCACAATCTGGAGATTGTAATATATTTGAATTAAAAGGTTTTGCCATTGGTACAAAAACATTAAAAAAATCATCCTTTTCACAGTTAAATGTTTTTTTAATATCTACCTAAAGGCGTAATGACATTCACCAACAAGGTTTTAAATATTCCTGTAAGTTGGGAGTCTGAGGGATTAGTATTAAATGCCCGAAAACTTCTTAATTGGTCAAAAGTATTTTTCAAAGGATCCTGATGTAGTCTTTTTGTTAACAAATATTGAAATCCTTTAGTCTTTAATCAATTCCAAATTGAGTTTGTATTCTGCATAATCAAACTCTAGTTTTTTAAACTAGGTAGTTTTTTTATCACGATTTGACATTTTTTAAATTCCACGGTCTGAAGAAGAGAAAGTGCTTCTTGGTTCCAAATATGTAAATAAGCAGATTCATCAGAAAGGCCACATCTTAATTCTATTCCTTTTTAAACAATATTTTTGGTAACGTATAGTAAATCTGTTTAATGAAATTATTCCTCATCCCCTTCAAAAGATAAGGAGGAATAAATGAAGGGTATAGAATACATCCTTCGAGCCTCAAAGTGGTTTTTTCTATAATATTCTCATTGCCTTTTTTCAAATATTCTGCTTCTGTATCTTTTAAAAGCATATTTATTACAGCAGAATTCTTTTGATCACAGATAACAGTAACAAGAGTAAGTTCAATATTTAATAAATTAAAAATGACTTCCATTAACATTTTTATAATTTAAGGGGATTTTACACCACCTCTATTACAAAACTGGTGCCCCTACAGTGCTCATTGTACTGAAGACTTGGCTTAATCGCTATTTCATCAAATAGTATAGGTATATGCTTATCCACTCCTTCTATTTTTAATGTTGTTGCTTTTAGTGACTCAAACGTTAACTTATTAATTCCTGGGCTACCAATAGTTTCAGCCAGAAGTCTGTTTAATGTTGTCTTACTGGGTATGATAAATAGATTGAAAAGAATACTATATGAAAGAGCACTTTGTATAAAGGTAAAGCCAAATATTTCTCATTAAGAGTAAATCGTCGTACCTTTTTTGATTTATAGCTCTGTTTGTATTAAATTCTAATTAGTATAGCTAATATTCATGTTCTGAAAATCGCCCAATTTATTTTCTTTATAAAACTGTTTAGCTTCAAACAGTCTACGTTTAAAAGACTTTTTGCTATTTTGTTTTCAAAGAATATTTATGGTATAACCAATATTGGTTTGGTTTCTTTGCAATAATAACCCTTGAGTAATGGGGTACATGCAAATTACATGAACATTCGGGTAGGGTCTGTGAGGCCCAGTTTTTATTTTACACAATACATTAGAAAATATTAAAATTAAACTATTTGATATATGTACAACAGTTTTTTTAATTTCGTTTTAAATACATATTAACCATTTTATACCTAATGATAAAATAAACAAGATCTCAAGGAAATGCAAAAAAATGTACTTCTCTTAGATTTAATAAACAAAATTCTAATCCTAATTTCAATTTAGAATAATTTTTGACAATTGCAGTCTTGGCAAATCGGTTTATCATGCTCTAAGCATAGCGATTTTTGGCATTTGACACAAAAATATCGTGTTTTACGATTTGGACAATAGGCGCAACGACCTCGTGTATTTGGACGCGGAAGCGCTGAATCTGCATGAACTCCGCTTAAATTTTGGGCGATATTTTTGATATCCTTTTCTAAATGAAGGTTTCTTGCTCTGTTTAGCATGTTCTCTCTTGTCAAGGCTAAGCCAATTGATTTCAGAAACGATCTTCGTTCCGAAATTAGGTCGTTTTCATTTGCGTTATATTTATGTATGACGTGAGAGTTTATCCCTGCAATGTTGAGTAAATTAAAAATGACCATTGGCCATGTTCGGGTGTTTGTGCCTACATTTCTGATCGACTGAGTAAACGCCCGATTTTGTAATGTTATAAAAAGTAACCATATGGGGCTTACAGGCGTCTCCAGAATCTTCATCAATGGAGTCGTCATAGTGAAAAGATTACAAGAGCGTCATGACTTTTTTTTTCTTTGGGATATACGACACCAAAGTAATGAATTTGGAAAATTTAAACAAAGACGAGTACTGTGGTCTGCTGGGATCAAGAAGTTCCTTTGGAATCTCCATTTAATTTTTTCGAATTGTTCCAACAATTGTAATTTTGTGCAACTCCAGCATACGTTTTACAATGTCGTGACTTGTAAACCAATTATCCATGGTTATATTTCTAGACGATCAAAGCACACATTCTTTCCACTAAATCGGTGGTTTTAGTACTACAAAAACGTTTCTTATTGGTGCAAGTTTGTCTGTGGTTTTTCTTTATTCTTTAGTATTTACGTTATCAAAACGCAAGCAACGTAGCGAGAATACAAATCGCCTACGAGCCATAGTAGCTCAAAACACCTCTTGGCCTGTTCTATCAGTAACCCAAAATTTATTTCCAGAGTATCTGTAGGTCTGCCTTCATTCGAATCTACATAGTTGTTTCTTAGTTTAGAAATAAATATGTTTGTATTCTGTACACTCTGGTTTCTGGTTCGTACATTCTGGTTTCTGTACATTCTAAAACATTTCCAACACTATAAAGGATCAACTGCTTGACAAGCATTTCTTTTTAAACCTGGTAAGTATAAAATTAAATTAGAACTTCTTGTCCGAAAATTTTTTGGAGGTGCATGTTTTCTCCAGGATACACCATCTTTTGCATAATAAAAGAGCAGCGGGTTTTCCGTATTTATTTTGAAATATTTTGATGTTGCAGGTTCCTTCCCCAATCCTTCCTCCAATTATGTTTTCAATTTTTCCTCCCATTCTTCTTCTATGTTACTTCTGTGTTGTCACTTTCACTTACTTCACACCTGTCTGATTCTGACTCGCTTTCCAAATATTATTTAATAATATTTTTTTAATAATATTTTCTTCTTCTACTTCATCATAGAGCTGTCAAATAAGGATCAATCACTGAAATCTGAAATACAAGAGAAAAAAATTAAAGGCTGAAACATTACTATATTTATATATAACCATAGGAATTAAAATACTTACTCTATGTAAGTTGTACTTCACAAAAATAGGAAAATAAATTTACTTGTCGAACTCACAAAAGTTACTCGAATAGTCGGGTAGAGTTTGACAGACCAAAAGTACAAATAACTAGCAAACTATTATACACTAATGCAAACCCCGTTGTTCACTGTTGTTCGACATGTGGACGAAAAAGTACTGACGAACGCAGCGCACTCCGACATAGAATAAGCAGTGAAGCATTAGAAGTAAATTGTCGCTGATCTCACAGGCCCCACCCGACTACTCAAGGGATAACCATGCTAATCAATTACTGACAATATAGACAATTAAAATTTATAATATAAACTCCAATACAAATATGTCCAGGTATAGTTCCAACTTGACTCAATAGACAAGGCGACTGCGTCGACCGTAGGAAAGTTCTCACATCACGTGATTATAGTCCTAGATTTATTAACAGAAAACCTTTTAATTTCCATAAATATTTTTACGTTACAAACATAATGTAGATACTTGTACAACTTTAATTGCCAAATCATTCCAAAAATTATAAAAGTGCAGTTTTTGCGGGACATGAGGGACGTAAAGTGGTACTAATCGCCAGCCCCGTCCCGCGTCGTATTCCGCAGAAAAATCGCTGTCCCTTTCCACGTCCCGTCTTGTCCCTTGAGACAAAAAGTGCGGAACAGGACGTCCCGTGTGCTTTCCTAAATACTCTGCTAGATAGTATGTAATAGATTCCTATCGGAAAAGCGTGTACGCTTAAAAAACGGAGTATAGGGAGATGTTTACTTCATTTCGTTACTACAAATCTTAGCTTAGGTTCCTTTGTAAATTCTGTATTTCCTCCAAAATCTGTTGAAAATGTAACGTCGGATATTAATTTAGTTTAATTTGGTGCACGGTAATCTAACTTTAGGTGACGTATATAGATATGGAAATATTAAAAAATTTATACCATAATACGATAATAAAAAACTAAAACTTTCTTTGTGGTATCTCCAACAACCCCATATTTTCTTGGAAAAAAACTATACTATCGCGTACTTTTACAATAAACTTGTACAATAGTACAAATTCTACAATAACGTTTCTACTTTCAAATTAGGATTTTTTCACAAAATACATATTTTTTAAAGTTGTTATAAGAAATCTACTGTGAGGCAGCTTCCAATTTAAAAGCCAAAATATCAAATAGTGATTTTATTTTTGAATTATTGATTAATAATCAGCGATATATTAGATAAAAGGCGTTAGATATGTCTATTATTTTTTTACGATGTTACTTTTTTACTTATGGCGTGTACTTCATTTAGATCTTCTCAAGATCATCTTCGATGATATATTTACAAGTTGATTTATAAGAAAACTCTTGGTACAGTCATAAGTATTTACGAACACTATATTGTCTCGTCCCATATTTGCGAATTATTGATCCCACTCCCGTATCAGTTTCACAAGCATTACTTATGAGACGACCAAATTACATCAAATAAAAAGTTTCAGTATTCATACCTCGTCGTTTGACAACCTAAATAATACTAACCAATAAATTACTCGTATGAGAAATTGATCATACGAGGGCTTTTCGTCCAAAGAATATCACCCGTACGTCCTTAATATTCTTTTTCGTTCGTCTTAATATTCGACCCGTCAATGCCTGAAGGGGTTTGATTTATCCCTTAATCTTTATTATTGTAATTCCCATGTAGAGAATTTAGGATGAGAGACGTATGACGTATGACAAATACACCACATTAGGATACGTGAATGCATTAGTAGACCGCAGTGGTGTAGTTCAAAGCGTGTCCGATTTGATATAAAATATACGTTTATAGTACACAGTGCAATATATTTTACACAATGTAGAGTTAGGTATTTAAATTCGTTAATGTAGTTTGTATTTCAATAATAATCGTAAAACTAAATAAATATATCTACTCACAGGTATTTAAGCTTTTATTAAAATTATTTTTAAATTAAATATCTCACAGTTTGATGTATAAAAAAAAACGAGAAATATATAATATTTGTGAAACTTTCTAAGGTTTTACTAATTTCTGTTATCTAGAGCCTTGAATTGTCAAGCAAAATACATTTCACCATTATCGGAAAGTACAGCTGATACAGATTTATCCTGATTTCTGTGGCAATGAAGATTTTTTTTAAATACGTGGGCAAGCGAAGAAGGCGCATGTTTTTCGATAAAAACCTCAGATTTTGTTTTTTGGGATATTTCTGTTCTTAACTGATCATACTACAGCCATCCCATAGTTATCGTAGTAAGTTTTGCATATTCCCAAAAATGTTGAATTGGATTGAATTCATAATGGTAAGATGGCCGTCTTAACACGTATGTCGAAAACTACTAAATAAAAAACTAAATAAATAAAATTAAATTAGTTTAAAACTAAAAATAAATGCAATAAAATAAAATTAAATAAATTTAAACAAAATTAAATAAAATTAAATAAAATTAAATAAAATTAAATAAAATTAAATAAAATTAAATAAAATTAAATAAAATTAAATAAAATTAAATAAAACTAAATAAAATTAAATAAAATTAAATAAAATTAAATAAAATTAAATAAAATTAAATAAAATTAAATAAAATTAAATAAAATTAAATAAAATTAAATAAAATTCAATAAAATTCAATAAAATTCAATAAAATTCAATAAAATTCAATAAAATTCAATAAAATTAAATAAAATTAAATAAAATTAAATAAAATTATATAAAATTAAATAAAATTAAATAAAATTAAATAAAATTAAATAAAATTAAATAAAACTAAATAAAATTAAATAAAATTAAATAAAGTTAAATAAAATTAAATAAAATTAAATAAAATTAAATAAAATTAAATTAAATTAAATAAAATTAAATAAAATTAAATAAAATTAAATAAAATTTAATTAAAGTTAATAAAATTAAGTAAAATTAAATAAAATTAAATAAAAGTAAGTAAAATTAAATAAAATTATATAAAATTAAATAAAATTAAATAAAATTAAATAAAATTAAATAAAATTAAATAAAATTACATAAAATTAAAAAAATTAAATAAAATTAAATAAAATTAAATTGTAACATGTAAAAAGATAATAATAAAATTGTAAGTGATAAATACATTCTGTATTATATTTAAAAATGTTTGAAAATTACGAAAATCATTAAACAATATTTTTAAAGAAAAAAATTAGGATTTTTCAAATTCTAAGGAAATTAAATATGTGGTGCTATTATAAAAAAATATTAACAATTCAATAATAAACAGACATAAAATTTCTTTAACACATATATCGCAATACCGCGCTATAAGAAGTATTCACTTCTCTCAGAAACATTATTTTTTTTACAATTTTATATATAATGCCTCTACAATTAATTATGTATGAATTGAACTTTTCGCAAAGGGCCTCCGTTGGCTTTTCAGCAGTAAAATCAGCGTGCAAATTAAATATTACTTGATTCATATGTAAAAGATGTCACACTATTTTCGCTTTCAGTACACAAACTCTTTTAAATCACAAGTACTAAAAAATAAACTTATTAGGATCCACAAGGAAAATGAAATTCCTGTAGTTGGCTGTATACCATCAATCACAAAGGTTTATTTAAAATTCTTTATAAATATAATTTAAAATCCCTTTTGGATTACTTCACATAACATTTTCGGACTAAAAAACCCATCATCAGTGTTTTGTTACTCGGTGCACATGAGTTAAGCCACTATATATATCTACAACTCAGTTGCCATCTAGAACCCATTGAAACATCACGGCAACTCAGTTGCTATTCAGAAATTAGGAATATAGGTTATCTGAGAAATAGTCAAACATCACAACATAATTTTATGTAAATAAAATGTAAGACATATTAAATTGTGTACCATCTAAAGGGTTTCTACCCAGCTATTTAGTTACCCAGATTAACTTTTGTGCACCTAGTAACAAAACACTGATGATGGG
Source organism: Diabrotica undecimpunctata (assembly GCF_040954645.1). Lineage (NCBI taxonomy): Eukaryota > Metazoa > Arthropoda > Insecta > Coleoptera > Chrysomelidae > Diabrotica > Diabrotica undecimpunctata. The sequence goes on along the minus strand of NC_092803.1, from coordinate 135,895,749 downwards.
CTTTTTAGTTCGAAAACGATAGGGTGTATCGAAAGTTTCTGTTGCAGGCACTCGTAATACGAAAGGAGTACACGGTGAGTACTCCTTCTTTATTATCATTAGTGTCAGATAAGATAACAGAGAAATTTGAAAAAGATAATCTTTAATATTTAATGCGTGCGAATAATGTGATTTTAGTAGAAAAAACCGGAAGCGAATTAAGAAAAATACTAACACAATGAATACAAGTTCTTGGAGAAAAAGGTATAAGGCTTATTGAAACAAAAACGGAGTACCTAGAGAATTTAATAGATGATCAGAAAAATCACCTTCAGTGAATTTAATGGATGATCAGAAAAGTTTTGTGCTTTTTGGGATGTTAAATTTATTTACTTGGTTTAAAATTTTATATTATTGAAGCTTCTATACTGACGTTGTATAACTGTTTATTTCTCTACAGTAAAATATTAAGGCAAGCGTCACAGCGTATATTAACCTAAACAGGTTAGAATTAAAAACTGCATAAAAATAACTAACAAAATGTAAATATTAAATGAGAAGTGAAAATTAAAAGAATATCTGTCACTAAAAGATTTGATTCGTAACGATTATCAAAGATTAATAAAAGTCATTGAATCATGGGTTTAAATTTTTATAATAAGTAATTCTCGTTTTAAAATAATTTCATATAAATGCAATTATTATTTTTAAACATATTATTTAATTTATATAATAAGTAAATCTACGATCAAATGATATTTATTTATAGTTTATTATTGATATTTGGTCTGAAGTTGGGAGGTTTGTCATAAGTAAACAACGCATGTTTTGTTAATACGTTAACAGGTGGCGTTAGGAGTAAACATAATAATTTAATAAATCTGTTTAATAAAATATAATAAATAAATAAATAAATAAAATTGATTTATTTAATTTTAAATATGATATTTAAATTTTAAAAAAGCTCCGTGGTAGTTTACAGCACCGCCTACGGTTCCACTCTTTTTAAAGACTAACGACAAAAAATCATAAATTGTTTTAAATGTTTATTGAATTAAAAGCTATTAAGCTTGTTTATATCAACAGTATCTGTAATTTTAAATTCAAATAAATCACAATTATTTAGTATACAAGTTAATATAGAAACGTTACAAGAAAGTAGTTTTGGAACCGTATTCAACACCGTAACTATTTGGAATACATATAACGTAAAGAAATATAAATACTTACACATTTTGTACAAAATATTTTAATATCACTTCTCGCTAAAAAATATATATTTCTACGCTACTGGAAGCCACCTACCATCGTAATATTCCAACAACATTCCTGATAATTTGGTTTGTTGGTTCAAGCCTGTTCATTTTTCAAAAAATTTTACCGCTTGTATTTGATTATCGGCATTTACAACGTGTTATTACTCCTGTAACCATGGTGGTACCATCGGTGGTATCCTGTCAACTTACCTTTTTCATCTCTAATTGATTTATAGACTCTTCGGTGAATATATGACGACCATTAGTTATATCAAATGAATGGATGGGCGAAAAGGCATGAAAATGTTATGTCACTTCATCAACGCCACTGATTGATCCTTTAAGAAAGAAGCTGAGGTTAAAGATCATAATACTTGTATTATATAGAAAGTATAATAAGAAATTCATAGAAAAAAAGCGGTTTTATTGGATTTAACTCTTTTGTGAAGGATAATATTTTTTCTATAAAAATCATGTTACCATTTGGTCTGAAATATTTATTTTTTTTAATCGCTGAAGCTCAATATTTTTCGCGACTGGCTAAGCATTTATTCGTTTTCATTTGTGTTTTCTCTGAAGCTGGAATAACTTCTGTGCATTACAATTTTTATTAACGTTTACGAAATCCTTACATTTGTTTAATTAGATGAAAATTTTATACACTTAAAAAATTGTTATTTCAGGTTTGGATACTTTTCACCTTACTTTTTTTACATTTTTTTTTTTCACAGGTGTTCACTTTTCTTTTCTTTTAAGTGGCCAAAATCCTTTAAGCGTTTATTATTTGGGGTATACTTTTATTTCGGGAGTAAAATGGTAAATTTAGATTTTATAGATATAATTCTGCATAGACTTTAAAAACAAAACCGAAAACCAAGTCCAACAAATAGTTAGTTGGTCGTACTATTGTGCAAAAGATATTGATATCCCGACTACTGCTTCTGCCGATGAAAATACCATAAGAGAACTGTACAGCTTTGTAAAAAATACGATTTCTGGTTTTAATAGAATCCAAAGTAGATGCCCAAAAAAGTTTAGTTATTCACAAAAATACGCAGTGCTCCCCTCAAACTTTGCCATTTTCCTGCTCCTTGTAAAATAATAAAAACACAATCATGATTTCCATGAAAGGAAAATCCTAGTCCTAATTTAAATCATCACTGAGTAGCAGTTTATGTTATTCAGTTAAAATTTTGTGCACAATGTCATTTAACGTTATATCTGCGATCTTAATAATTATTTTGCTCGAATGTCATTCAACTTTATACGGTGTTTTTTTCAATCATATCCGAGACAGAAGCAATTTTTAGATTTATATATGTACACGCTCACTTTGCCAAAATGTCACAATCTAACTAATTGGCAGATCACGTTCTATTGTCATATTTAACCCAATAAAATATAATTGTACACAAAAGTAAATTTCTTGAAATTAGTTCGAATTTATTCGACTTCTTAGTTATTAAACAGTGCTTTATCATCGTGATTATCTTGACACCTATCCCTATAAATGGTTGGCCCCTTTAAGTTTCTATCTTCTCATATCAATATTATTCCTCCTTACAAAAATATGTCTAACCATTTTTTTCAACTTCATTTTTCACCATATTAATCCTCCTTACATATATGCCTTGTCTAACTATTATTATAACACCATATTTTCTTTAAGCTTACCCTCTTACTTATTATACTTTTAATGCTTTACTATAGTCTTCTTTATTGTTCACGTTTTTTTTTCTATTTTCTTTTTAGTATCTTTTACCAAAACAACATTATTTGCACAATATTATATTATTCTCTGTAGAGTGCGGATGTTTAAAAAATATGTTTCTTTGCTAAATAATAATTATTATTATTTATCAAATTCCCATTGAAATCTTATTATCACTTAATGAGTATTTTAGGTGATTCGAAGAAATTTGAGATTTTAATAAAATTATCTTGCTTTGTAAAACATTACATAGTACATTAAGTGCAAAATATATTATTGTGGTGATAAGTTGTGAAAATGGACGATAAACCAATCCTGGACAAGGGTGTAACAGTGAAAAATGGAGAATCAAACGTAGATATGGTTACGTTTAACACCATGAAAACCAACAATCAAGATTATAAAAACACAACTATAAAGATAAGGACACACCATCAGATATCAAACAAAAAAGTATAGTTTTCAGTTTACAAAAACCCAACCTGTATTCAGAATTTGTCTACGTATTTATTAAAAATACAAATAATGAAAATATAACTAAATTATATCCTATGGCAGTTGGTCATACTCTCCATAAAAAATTTAATATTCAAAATATTGTAAGAATTGATAGAGTAGGCAAAAACAAAATTAGGGTTTAATAGATGAGTGGCTAATAAACTATTAAAAAAAATGTAATTGCTTATATTCCAAATAATTTATTATCGAGGAAGCGGTTGTTAAAAATTTTGATACTTTTTTTGGGAAGAAATATCTTTTTACAAATGATCTATCTGCGGTAAATATTACTGAAATTTGGAGAATCAAGTGGCACATTGGCTGTTTGCATAATCTGTGGTCAAATAAAAGATGATACTCATTCATGTTGGTATCCACAATGTCTAAATCTTGTCCCACATATATAAAACAAAGTGAAATAAAGAAGAAAATGGCCGAGGAGAATTTAATTGAAGTGAGTACAGGTGACACACATTGGTCAAAGATTTTCCTTTTAAGGTAAATGGGTAGGCCCGATTTAAATACATAATTTAATTTACCAAACGCTGCCCAGGCTAATTCTATGCGATGTGGTAGCTCACATGTCTGGTTATCTATGCCCAACCGAATTTCATGTCCTAAGTATTTATACGTTGCTGTCTGCCCAATATTTCGATTAAGCAACAGATTAGTCATTATTTGCGTCTTGTTAATATTAATTTTTAGTCCGACCTCCAAAGAAGCGTGATTAACTTATCAAACATTATTATTGCATCATCCATATGATCGGCTATGTTGTTCGTATTTCGCCTTAAAATTTTTAAACTTTTGTTTTCTTGATTTATTTTAGTTATTTCTCTTGTATTGTTTTCTCTTGCGTCTTTTAGGATTGACCTGTGGATATCTTTATTTAGTTTCTCCATTTTTTTGTAGTTGGATCCGTATTTTTCCGTCAGCTTTTACCTATTAGCTCTTTGGTATTTTTGCTTAATTTTTCTTTATGTGTCAGAGCGGTCGTTCAGCACTCCCTCTCCGTTTCTTTTAATGCCTTTGTTATGCCATTATGTCCGTGATATACATTTTCTATTTTGTATTGCAATTCTTGCATCATTTAGTCGGTAAATCTATTATTTGTCTATTTTATCTATTGTCTTATAATGAAACTTACATCAGTTTGTCTTGCATAAATCCATGTAGATATTTATGGGGTATATACTCTTAACTAAATAAATTCAGTTATTTTTCTAGCTGTGTTTGCCAGTATTTTGATTTTCTTGTACAAATATTCTTTTATTGCTCTTAATGGTTCTTTACCATCAGTTATATCTAGTCGTGATCTTCATTACCTGTTTTTAGTATCAAGAAACTTTCTGCTGCCAAAGTAAAAGTTAGATAAAAACGATTATTCACAGAGATGTACAAGAAATAATATACTTCTTGTAGTAAAACCTGCAAAACTTTTAATCAAAATTGCTCTGCCTTATTCGGAAAGCCTCCAGTAGTAATTACTCAGTATTACAACACGCAAATCTATCCGACTCATCTTTAATAATTTATTTAGTTTGAAATATTTAACTAGCTGTCTAATTGCTACCTAACGAAAGTCATTTTAAATTATTTTAATTGCAAAGCAAGAGCTATCACGAAGCTTCTTGTATTTGCTTGTCTCTGTTCCCAGGAGCTTTAATAATTTTATAATTGATCGAATAGTGAAAATATCCAATGGCGTGCCCAGATACTAAAGATTATTGTATGAGAGAATGAAGTTTTGCCTTAATAATACCACTTGATTTAAAATAAATATAATGTGTTGAACTGTTGCATAAGTACAGATAAACACATGAGTAAATAATTAATTGTATTAGTTATCGTGGGAAAATATACGTTAATAGGTTAACTGCATATTTGTAATTAACCATCACACCATCAGCAACTGCTAATACGTTCCCCAAGTGATCATTAAAGAATATAGGCGCCCTCTCAATGCCTAAAAATATTTTTCAACATCCAACGTTTATTGTAATCTATCTCATTACAAACAATAAGCAATATGTACAGGGTGCTTCAAAAAGGTATATCATAAATTAAATCACGCATTCCGAGGACAAAAATAAATTGATTGAATCCAACTTACCTTGTTAAACTTGATTACTAACTTGATAAAAATGATCACGTTACTTTCTTGTTCTGAAAGCATTTTTCATACAAAAGAAACAACAAAATCTAAGCACACAGAAAAATTTTTAAGGGGGTGTGCAGCTCTAAATCCCCCCAAATAGCCATAGCCATAGCCATATGGCCATAGTTTGCCATACAATTACAATTAGTTCCTACGGATACAATAATTACAGACAGTTCCATCAATAATAGTCAATAATTTGAAGCTATCATGTATTGTGTGAATAAGATTAATATTAAAAATTTTAATATTACAATAGCCTACACATTTCAGGAAATGGCAGATATGCATTTAACTTTGGTTAGTTGAATCAGATTATATTATGATTTCAATAAACAATCGGGAATATCGTAGGTGAATGTCAAGGAAATAGTGCAGCAGCCGCAAGGCGTTATGCAGTAAAATACCCCAATCGAAATACACCCGATAGACGATTATTTCTGACCATTGATCGTCGTTTACGGGAAACAGGTACATTTCAATCTCAAGTTGCTGGCAATAGTGGTCGTCCAATAATGGATGCAACTGATGAAGACGTTTTATGAAAGGGTAGTAGCCGCTCAACTGAATGTTCCTCACGTACGGGTTTGGAGGCGTTTGAAGGATCAGCTGCTTAAACGCTATTACTTACAACGGTTCAAGTGTTATTGGTTGAAGATTATCCTAAAAGGATTGGATTTTGCGATTGGTTGTTAATGGAAAATACTCGAAATGTTAATTTTATTAGAAATATTTTGTTTACCGACGAGGCTACCTTCAGTAGAAATGGAATGACAAACCATCATAACGAGCACATTTGGGCCGACGAAAATCCTCACGGCAAAAAAACGACTTATCACCAAAGGACTTTCAAAGTTAATGTTTGGCCAGGAATTGTGGATAACAATCTAATAGGCCTAGTATTTCTTTCTAACAATTTAAATGGTGATAATTATTTGCATTTCTTGGCAAACGATTTACAGGAGTATTTGGAAGAAGTGAATATTTTAATAAGGCAAAATATGTGGTTTCTACAAGATGGCGCTCCACCGCATTACAGTAATGAAGTCCGGGAATACCTATGCAGGCAGTATCCTGGTTTGGTGCATTGGAAGGGGTCGTGACGCACCTACTTCTTGGCCACCCAGAAGTCCAGGTCTTGATCCCATGGACTTTTGCTTTTAGGGGTTTATGAAAGAGAAAGTGTATACTGTAACAATAGAGGACGAACAATTGAGGGTTAGAATAATTGAAGCTGCAAATCAATTTTGTCAGAAAAATATAATTTTTCAGCGCATTCGGTTTTCTTATTAAAACGATACCGAATGTGTATTGAAGAAAATGGGGGTCATTTTGAACATTTATTGTAATATCATATTTATAGAGGTTATAGACATTTTTTGTACTGTTATTTCATTTAAAACATTTATTTAGCTGCACGTAATTTTTTAAAGGTTAATGAAAAGGGGCGTATCTCAAAAAAAGTGATAGGGGCACACCCCCTTAAATTTTTTTTTAGATTTTGTTGTTTCTTTTTTATTAAAAAAGCTTTCAGACCAAGAAAGTAACGTGTCCATTTTTATTACAAAACGTCAAGTAGTTTAGGAGATAATGCAAAAAAGCAATTTTTATTTTATAACTTCAGAGGGCTGTAACTTTTATTGTGTACACTTTTGTACTAAGGTAAGTTGGATTCAATCAATTTATTTTTGCTCCGGAATGCGTGATTTAATTTATGACATACCTTTTTGAAACACCCTGTATAATTTATGTACAATAACATAGTGAGAAGCCGCCCAGTGGTAAGCACCTGGGTAAGATATACAATACTATAAATGTAATCTATGAACAATAAATTTAAACTGTAACACAAAGTTTAATACAGATTAACAACACTGACAACAAATATAAGTATTATAAATCTAAAAAAATCGAGCAAAGTTTTAGAAAACAAATAAAATCTTGTTATTTATGTACAATAACCTAGTGGGAATCCGCCCAGTGGGTAAGACATACAATATTATAAATTTAATCTATGATATAAGAATTAATTATTTAAACTTCAACTTAACAAACAAAGTTTAATACACATGAACAACACTGACAACTAATATGACTATTATAAGTTAAAAAATCGAAAAGTTTTATAAAACACCAGAATAAAAACTTCTTATTTCACCGCACTATAATACTACGCTCCGTTTTTCCAGATTTACTAGAGGTTTAAAGGGTCTGGTCATTTTATTCTGATTTTGTGTGAAATATTAAGCAGATTCATGGCCAGCAGATTTGGATGGCAAGAGAGTCTGGTCTTGTATGCAGAGTTGACATTAGATATTGCTTCGCTAACTCTTGGTAACTGTAGATCTTGATGTAATCTGTGGTTCGTAATATACCAAGGGGCATTGCAGATCTGGCGCAGTACTTTCGACTGGAATCGTTTAAGTTTTTGTATGTTGGTATTACTTGCTGTACCCCAGATTTGTGTTGCATATACCCATATCGGTTTTAAAATACATTTATAAATAAGAAGTTTGTTCTCCAGGGTAAGATTTCATTTTCGACTAATATTCCAATACATTTTCCTGTAGATTAATATGAGTTGACGGCGTTTCTTCCAGATATGGATGCCCAATTAAGTTTGCTATTAAAATTAATTCCAAGGTATTTAACGACGGTAGTGACTGGTAGTGGAGTGTTGTTTATAGAAACTGGTGGCGCGTCTCCTTTTTATAAAGCAAACGTTATTTATATTGATTTTAAACTGTTGACTTGGACTCGCCACGCCACAGTTTAGGCCAGCTCTCTAGTTTAAGCAGGTGACTTTGCAATACCCGGGATGCTTTAGTTGCTGTAGATTGTAAAGCCATGATAACTGGGTCATTGGTATATGCAGCGATTGCTGTAGTGATCGTAATTAAGAGATCTGATGTATATATTAAGTCGAGGGTGGGTCCTACTATGCTTACTTGTGGAACTTTGGATCATACTGAAAGCAGGTAAGTAATTTTCCCACCTTTTTTGACTTAAAAAAATTGATCTGTCAGGTACGATCTTAAAAGTGAACTTATGGGATGAGGAAACATGGATTTAATTTTGGAGATAAAACCTACATGCCAAACATTATCGAATGCTTGAGAGACATCTAGAAATACAGCAGTACAGTAATTTTTGTATTCGAGCAAATTTATTATAGTCTTTACCACCTCAATTTGCTTGATGGTACCGTGTTGTTTTCTAAACCCAAATCGATAAATCGGTAAAATATTACTGTAATAAAAAAATAAGCTCCAGTCTTCTCAGAAAAAATCGTTGAAACACATTGGATATAATAAGCAACAAGCTAATTGGGCGGTATGAAGATAATTTCGTGTGATCGTTATCAGGTTTTGGAATAAAAACAATATGAGCAACTTTCCATTTCAGTGAAAAATAACCTGTTTTTAATATTGAATTAAATATATAAGTAATTAAACTTATGCTTTCGTTGGATAGATTTTTTAGTACTAAACTAGATATTATATCGTATCCAAGTGACTTTTTAATTCCCAAATTATCAGTTATTTCTTTGATTTTAGTTTTCTTAACAGATGTAATAGGTGGAGTAATTTGATATGGTGTATTTACAACTTCATGAATAGCTTTGCCTCCTTCAACGGAAACTTCCCTATGCGGTTGAAATACCTCGCATATATGATTTGCAAAAGTATATGCTTTATCTACGTCAGTTTTAGCCCAAGTGAAATTTTGTTTTCTGATTGGCATATTCATTGGTTCGTTTGGGTTTAAGTTTTTTTATTAGATTATACAGCGAATTTATTCATTGTCTTTATGTTTGATCAATTTTATTTTGAGTACTGTATAAGCTCTATTAAGATTTGCTTTATCTTCTGTATGCCTAGTGAGGTGCCACCTCTTCCCCAGTTTCCTTTTTCCAATATAAGTGTACTTGTGTGAGCAGGATACGACTCGGAGTTATGTTTTTAGGTAATTTCTGGGGTGGACGTCCAAGTAACTTGCTGAATAACTGTAGTTAAATAAGCATGTCTTATCCATGGTAAACCTATTTCTATTTTCTCTTCCTGCACAATTTTCGCATAGCTGATAGTTTTTTAAATGATTAATCTATGTACAGCACGAGATGGTTGACTTGCATAAACTTGACTGCCAAATTTACCAGCCTTAACAATAATTTTCAGTGGATTTAGCTACATACTTACTCACACTTGGACAAAATCTGATAACTGGCATGCCATTCTTTTGTCCCGAGGTCGAGAAATCAGTCAACATGCAGATGAGTAAACAAATAGTTAACGGTATATAAATTCAAAAGGCAAAGAAGACTTAAAGACTCATAGACTACAACCTCCAGAGAAATCACCGATGTCGATGTGTCGATTGTGAAGGCCAAGATCCACCAGGAGAGGAGAAACATATTTATATCTGTCGTGGCCTTTCAGGTTGTAAACATGCAAAAAAAAATGTGTTTTTGTTGTTGTATTTATAAGTAAGATGATTAAAAGGAATAAAAAAATACAAATAAATATCAAATGTAAATTGCATCAATATATTGCATCCCAAATAAGATTAAAAAATATCCATATCGAAGCCATTTTATTGTTGCTTCTTAAAGACAGAAAAGATGTTGAAAAAGCCTATGAATATCTGTTCTGATGAGCCCTATTAGGGCGAAATACGTATAAGCAGATACATAGACACTTTGTACGTAAAATCAAATCTTGACTGTCTTTTTCATTTTATTCGGATCTACTCTGTATGAGTACAAGAAACCAATTCGCTAAGGATTTCTTCTTAGTTAAGGAGACATGTCGTGGAATGCAAATTTTAGATTCTCGATGTCTCTATTAACATCTTTATCAACGTCTGTTTTGCCTTGCAATTTTTAGAAGGCTCAGATTAAAGAAGAAATCTAAATTGTGTTTCGAAACTATTTTACGGATTTATTATTAGATGTCGCTATTGCGTCGATATCGAAGCCATTTTATTGTTGCTTCTTCTTCTTCTTCATGTGCCTTGTCCGTTCCGAACGTTGGCAATCAACATGGCTATTCTGACTTTGTTTGCGGCAGATCTGAATAGTTCAGCAGATGACAATCCAAACCATTGCCGCAAGTTTTGGAGCCACGAGTGTCTTCTCCTCCCTGGACCCCTTCTGCTGTCTATTTTCCCTTGGACGATCAGTTGTAGTACTCTATATTTATTGTGTCTCATAACGTGACCCAAGTATTCCAACTTTCTTTTCTTTATACTTATTCCTACCTCTCTCTCTTTACCTATCCGGCGTAGTACCTCTTCGTTGGTCACGTGCTCAGTCCAGGATATACGTAATATACGTCGGTAAGCCCACATTTCGAAGACCTCTACTTTTTTCATCAATGTTGCGGTCATTGTCCACGCCTCCATTCCATATAACAAAACCGGGAATACATAACATTTCAGAAGTCGAATTTTGAGAGGTAGGGTAAGGCTTTTAGAGGTGAAAATTTGCTTCATGCTAGTGAACGATGCTCTTGCCTTTTCTACTCTTATACGTATTTCCTTCGCTTGATCCCAATTTGAGTTAACTGTTGTTCCCAAGTAGATGTACGAATCCACGTGTTCAATTCTTTCATCGTCTAATATCAGTTGCTGTGGTGGTTGTTGGGTTTTGCTTACTAACATCCATTTGGTTTTTGTGATATTTAGTCTGAGTCCGTATTGTGCACTTGTTTTTTGTATCTTACTCATTAGGCAACTCAGTTCCTCCATGCTACTTGCTAGAATCACAGTGTCATCAGCATACCTTATGTTATTAATTATTTGTCCGTTTATCTTTATGCCTTCTGTGCTTTCCTCCAGCGCTTTTTTAAATACTTCTTCTGAGTATATATTAAAGAGAATAGGAGACAAGATACAGCCCTGTCGTACCCCTTTCTTGATCTCAATTTTATTGGTAAATGTAGATCCTACTTTCACTTTAGCTGTTTGGCCCCAATAGAGACTCGCTATTGTTCGAATGTCTCTGTAGTCGACTCCGATCTTATGGAGAATTTCAATTATCTTTTCGTGCTTTACGTTATCGAATGCTTTTGCGTAGTCTATAAAGCATATGTACACGTCTTTGTTCATATCTCTGCAGCGCTGGATAAGTACCTGTAGACTAAAAAGTGCTTCTCTTGTCCCAAGAGAATTCCGAAACCCAAACTGCGAATCTCCAATGTAATCCTCGCATTTTTTGCTTATTCTGTTGTAAATAACCTTGGTGTATGCCTTCGAAATGTGGTTACTTAGACTTATCATCCGATGTTGATCACAAGACTTTGCTTTTGGTTTTTTCGGTATGGCAACAAAAGTTGACTCTAGCCAGTCTTCAGGAAACTCCCCGCTGTTATAAATATTGTTAAAGAGTCTGACGAGTGAGTCTAGAAATTGACTGTTTGTTTCGCACAGCATTTTCAATACTTCCCCGTATACGTTATCGTTGCCTGGTCTTTTGTTATTTTTAAGACCCTTTATAGCATTCTCCACTTCTGATTTTAGAATAGAAGGGCCAGTATCATCATTGCTCAGTGTATACCCACTAGGACGGTCATCATTAAACAGTTGTTCCACATAAGTTTCCCAGATTCTAACTATTTTGTCGGGGTCTAGTTGTAGATTTCCATTATCATCGCATAGCCCTTTCGATAAAATATTGTAGCTTTTCTTTGTTGTGAGTTCCTTTATCTTCTTATGCATATTGTGATAGTCGTATACCTTTTCGCACTGTTCGATTTCTTCGCGTCTCTCCGAGAACCATTTCTCTTTAGATTTTCTTATCTCAGCTCTAATTCGTCTATGGGTTTCGCGGTATTTGGCAGTATCTTTAGTTTTATACATCCGTCTCTCTTCCATCATGTCAAGGATTTCTGCAGTCATCCAGTCTTTCTTTTTTCTCTTGTCAGGTAGTAAAAACTTAGAGCTTCTTGTTGCTTCTTAAAGACAGAAAAGATTTATTTTTCACGTTGAGAAAGCCTATGAATAGCTGTTATGATGAGCCCTATTAGGGCAAAATACGTATAAGCAGATACATAGACACTTTGTACGTGAAATCAAATCTTGACTGTCTTTTTCATTTTATTCGGATCTACTCTGTATGAGTACAAGAAACCAATTCTCTAAGGATTTCTTCTTAGTTGGGGAGATATGTATTGGAATGCAAATTTTAGATTCTCCATGTCTCTATTAACATCTTTGTCAACGAATATTTTGCCTTGCAATTTTTAGAAGGCTCAGATTAAAGAAGAAATCTGAATTGTGTTTCGAAACTATTTTACGGATTTTTTTATCAGATGTCGCTATTGCGTCCATATCGAAGCCATTTTATTGTTGCTTCTTAAAGACAGAAAATATTTATTTTTCACGTTAAGTTTGCCCAGAGAAATTATCTTTTATCAAAACAAAATATTGACAATTAAATGCTGCTTATCCAAATCTGGTGGCCTCTCAAAAAGACACCGATAGCCTTGACTCAGATAATTTGTGGTATTTGAAAAAATAAAATTACAAAGTTTATAGTATGGTAGATATAGTAGTACATGTATATTAAACATGTAGTTTTTTGTTTGCTTCAGGTATTCTGCGAAATCATTACCAAGTGATCCGACTTGTAAGTATGGGAGTAATAAAAAGTTACCAATTGCTAACTATGAGAGATGTATCGCGATTTCATTCAGTTTTTTACAATTCCAAGGAGAAAACAAAACAAGATATTTTTCTTCTCAAAAGTTGCAAGGAATCTGCCCCAGCAAGAATGCGAAATAAGAAAGATGGACCTTATGAGGTGTGTTAAACTTTAGATGTGTTAAAAAGAACAAAGTTTTTTCTTTCTGTTCTCTATGTATCAGAGTTAAAACTCACCATCAAAAGATTTAACAAATTTTTTAATATCCTTACCAAAATTTTAGAATGTATTTTGTCCAATATTTTATGTTTGTGTTATTAATGTTGAGGGTCAAAGCTTATTATAAAAAAATATCAACGACTATGTCTTGAAAAAGAAATAAAAAAATTCCGAAAGCTAGACAAAAAGTCAAAAAAGTGTTTCTTTGACATCCCGGCCAACCTTCTGACTGCAGCCCTAATAAACTGGTTGTTTGTTTATATCGACAGTCACTAATATCCAGTATTTCTTTTATATATATATTATATATATATATATATATATATATATATATATATATATATGTATATATATATACACATATATATATATATATATATATATATATATATATATATATATATATATATGTATGTGTGTGTATTAAATTATTCCCATCAAGCTACTGTTATATCTACCATTAGAGCTTAATGAAACCTATTCTATTAACACAACTATCTAAACAGATATGATTAATTAAAATACTTTTCTGCCCTTTTAACTTCGTAATATACATTTAGAGCACACATGCCTCATTTAAATATCCAAATTACGTTTACCGGTGCTCGCTGTGTTTTTTCTATTTAGATTTTTTGTTGATGACGATTTAGACATCACAAGATTTTTGAGTAGCAGGTGGACGGACAGTCGGTATATTATCATAGTCGTTAAAATAAATGTAATGTCATGATATTTCGTCTAAGTAAATGAGAAGCAGCCTTGATGTTATGTCTTAGATTGGTAACGTAATAATCTGGGTTGATTACGATTTAATGACGAATATTAAGGGAACTGTAATAAGTTATTCGCATTGGGGGTCACACAAAATTTTTGAACTCTGGATTTATTTTACCATTTTAAAAAGAAGTACATATATACGGTAAAAATTGTTTATAAGAAAACACAGCTATAATAAAATTGTTTTTTTTTAATAAAAAAATCCTTTATTATTTATGACTAAAAATTGTACAACGTAGAAGAAAAACATACATAATAACACAACACAGCATTAAAAGTAATTAAATAACAAAAACACGGCTAAAAGAAATAATGGATGAAAAATAAAATATTTTGAGAGCATTTAAAGGAAAAAGTCCATTAAAATATTTTCTTAGTTTCGGTGGTTAAATGTACAAGACTCACTCGGCGTGTAATTAGATCTGAGTTCGAATCTTTTTTTTATTGTATAACGTCTTTGGCTTAGCCAATTAGCCAGCCTATTTGTGGTTGGTTTATTTTTTTTGTAAATAATAAATTTACTGGCATATTAAATTCTAAATAATCATTGTTATGAAAAATTTTTCTCTTAAATCTTAATATTATTTTTTTTTATTCTTTTTTTGAATTTTTTTTCTATTTTTATATTGTTAATATTTTTTTATGATTTTTTTTTATTTTATTTTTATGTGATTTTAATTTTTTTGAGATATTTTTTTAAATATTTTTTTTTGTTTTTTAATTTTATTTCCGTGTTTTTTATTATTTTTTTAATTCTTTTTTATTACTTTTTTGTATGATATATTATGTACAGTGAAAGCCAAATAAAGTTGCGTTCACGTCATCATTGTGAACATTTGCAGCGTTGTCAGATGGTTCATGAAGTATGAAAATTAACAGAAAAGAACTGAAGTAAACAAAAAAGGTAAAAGTAGCAAATTTCACACTATATTGTTACACAATCTTGAAAATTAACTTTATTCAGTACCAACAATATTACAATACTTTTAACTAACTGACAACTATAAACTTCAACATTCAAAATACAACTGTTCCCCAACTGTCAAAAACATCTGTTATCTTATATACTAAGACGCTAAGCCCTTTTCTTGTCCACCACTTTACTCAAAAACCATATATTTTTTTGGAATATTATTAGTATTACGTATGAGATTGTCAAGATTTACTTTTGGTACAAAAATTCACTTCCGGTTTTGAGATGACCGGAAGTTAAAATTTACTTTAAGTTTTAGACCCCACAATGTATATATGGATCAAAAGGTCTCGTCGAGACAAATCTAAATATGTACTTCCGGTTGCGATCCGACACCGGAAGTGACCCGAAACGCGCATAAAACGTCAAGATAGAGCAAATCTGACACTGGATTCGTGATCAGCATGCAGAATTGACTGCTAAATGATAACATTGTAACAAAAAACATTGTTTTTAATACCACTCCTGTATTCGGAGTTTTATGCAATAACATACTGTGATAAGGTGCATTATCAAGTACAATTTTTGCAGTAACTGATATTCAAACCATTTCAAGAAATTGGCCTGCTTCATTTCCCCATGATAATCACTAAGTTGAGTTATTGAACAAAATATTGCTTCAGCACCCTCTATAAATCCGGTTTCATTTCCAGCATGGAGTATAATACATCTGCAATGATATTATTTAAATGCTCATATAACAACTTACGCTAATGCGTAATAATAAATTTTGCCATCCGTTTTAGTGGTTTTAACACTCTTTATATTTTCATTTTGCCAAGAATGACCACTGATCCCATTTTGAAATATCCAAGTTTCATCGAGAAACACGAATTGTTATATACCTTCATCCTTCGCTTCTTTATATGTTCTCAATAATTATACTCTTTTACAAACAACGTTAGGTAATTCCATAAGTCCTCGTCGTGGATTATCCTTCATCCACTCAAACCCAAGTTCTTTAAGCAATCTTTTTAAAGAAGTGGTACTACCATTAAATAATTCTTTATCTTTCAGTTGGGACCACAATGATTGAACCGTTACGTGCTGTTCTAAAAGCATACAGAAATAAAATTATGTTAAATGTATATTTGTTATACTTACTTCTCTGGTACATATTATAAATGGTATCACGAATAGAGCTTGTATTTAAAGTTGTTGTATTTGTTGCTCGTTTATTAGTGCAACGCTTTTTCTTTGGTGACTCGAACTGTTCACCTTTTTTCTGCATTTGACATAATTATGCTGCTTACTCTTCTTACGCTGATTTTTAAAATATATATACATAGCTGTATATACATTATTTTGTTACAAAAGTTTTTTTATTGATCGGGTTATTTTTAGAAATGATTGTTTAGCAAATTAAAGTAACATACACTTTTCTACAGAAATGTAGCCACATATACAATAGAATTACGACCTTGGTGACGTGCACGCAACTTTATTTGGCTTTTACTTTACTTACAATTTTTGATTCTATTACTTAAGCCCATTTATAATCTATATTTAAATGAAGTTATATGTTCGTAGATACATTTTTTCAGTTTTTTATTACGTATCTATTACGTAAATTTTTTTTTATTACCTAGGCCTACTTATAATTTAAATTTATAGGACGTTATATTATTCGTAGATACAATTAAATGTCTGCTGAATATTTAAAAAATGATAGTGTTTAAAATCTATATATTTCAGGTAAAAAATCTATATATTTCCAAAGCATTAAGTAACTAATATTTGAATAAAAAAATGGAAGAACGGGGGAAGTAAACAATTTTTTAATAAAACTAGAGTTTCCTAACTCGAAATTTTTATTCACGGCAAAGTTGGATGTCAAATTGTGCTTTACACATGTCAAATTTGACCTTGAAGCAACTTCATGAATTTCTTCGTGAATTTATTATTGGTGTAAAGCCCGTATTAGTGGAAAATTAGGTAAAAAAGAAAATTCGCAAGCGGCAATTTATTAAAAATAATGTACTCTTGCATTTTTATCGTTACCAAATCTGGAAAAACTACAACGAACTAAGACATTTTGAACAACATGCATGATACTAATTTATTAATAATATGGTGTCACTTAATTCATGTTTAATTTTTTTTTGTATCTAGACTGATGACTAAACTATTCTTATTAACACTATCTGCCATCAAACAGGTGGTTATTTTTTTGAAATGTGTTCCACCTGCGCTATTTGATGATAGATTGTGTACCCCACGCATTTTAAGATTTTTTGTCGGCTACCTATCTATTCCAATTTCCACAATTTGTCGGTTTATTAACATTTGTCTCTTTCCCATATCCGTTCTATTATCCGTTTCTTTACAAGCTCATTATCTAATTATAGATACCACCTTAAGTTTTTTATGTTTTTATATTTAAAAATACGAAGAACATGCTAAACTAGGATAATTTTCTTTTTGTCAACAAATTTAGTTTAACTTAAGGCTGTTTTAGCAATTAGCACACTTCGATTTGAAATGGGCGTATCACTTACTTTTCTACACTGCTTTCTTTCGACCTACGTAACTCCCTAATCTTTGCTCAGTGGCGCCGGCCGACGGGTAGTTTAATGACAACAAATGCATTATTCTCCATTCAAATTAGTTTTGTCGGGAATACCTTTTTAGATTGATTATCGTAAATAATGTTTTAAAAAGAAATATCACATTTTTAATTTATGTCTTAGCTAAATATAGTATTGCATAAAAACTTGTGAAACGTGACTGCAAAAAACATCATGGTGTTTATTTATAATAAATTTAAAATAACATAAAAATATTATCAAAAAAATTACAATTTGTTGTCACAAACAAATAAACAACTTCGCAGTTATAGCTTGAAAATGATCTCATAAAGTAATTTATTTGTTAGAGAAAACTGATATTAGCCTAGTAAAAATTAAACAAAAAATATTTTTATTTATTTATAAAAAATTGGTACCTGCCAAACCATCATAATAGTAGATGTATTTATCTGGCAAGTATTTCGAGGCGACGCACTTTGAGGAAAAATTTCTCTGAATGGAAGATACATTATATTAATATAAAGTGTGTAAAAGCCAAATGGAATAAATTCATTATTTAGGTTACTGTACATATTTATAAAAAATCCCGAAACAAGTCAAATTTAAATTATAACTTGACATTCTTTAACGTGAAAAGGCAACCCATACCTTCAACCCCTTTAGAATGACAGGTACAACCCCCAATTTTTAAAATAGAAAGTATAGGCTTGTGATATATCGTTTGAAAGGTCTTTTCATTCTCCATTCAAAAATGTTGTCGCTTTCAAGTTTATTAAGATTAATTAAGATAAAATAAATTAAAATCATGTGGTTACCGAAATTCGCTAAAATATACTCAAAACTTATTTCCCGTTTAGGTCTTGATAATGAGAAAGTGAACAAAAATCATAGCAATGTGGTTTTTAGATGATAACCATTAAAAAACTTTAAAGAAGTTCCGTGGCAACGTTATTTTAACACGCATTAGTAAATTGTTTTATTTAAGTTGTCAGTATTTTAATTTAAGTAAAAAGTTCGTTCAATTCAATTCTGAAAAATGGTTAGATTAACGGAAATGCATAAAATAACAGTTTTACAAATGATTGGTTACGGAGATAACACCCGACACAACAGGAAGTAACTCGCCTATTTCATGAGAAATTTCCTAATTTACCGCCTATATCCCAAGGAACAATAAGTAAAATAGAGAAGCAGTTTCGCGAGTTTGGTCATGTAAGCAGATAAAAAAAGCAGCTGCCAATGCACTGAGTGATGAACTCAAATTAGATGTGTTGCTTGAGTTTCAGGAAAATCCCCATACATCGAGTAGACAGGCATCCAATACATTCAATGCTAGCCATACATCGATAGTAAACATATTAAAAGAAAATAAATTGCATCCCTATAAGATGATACCTACTCAGGAGCTCATGGAAGACGATTTTGATAGGAGAACTTTTTGTTGTGAGCAAATGATGGACATGTTGGATAACAATATTATCCAATTAGAAGACGTTATGTTTTCTGATGAGTGTACTTTTTCACTTAACAGTCATGCTAATCGGCAAAATTGCCGCTACTGGGCCACGAAAAATCCTCACTGGATGAGAGAAGAACACACTCAATACCCTCAAACAGTTAATGTTTGGGCAGGGATTGTAGGAAACAATATCATTGGTCCCTTTTTCATTGAGGGCAACTTGAATGGCAACAATTATTTGGCACTACTTCAAAATGATGTCATTCCAACGTTGGCAAATTTATATCCGGATCCAGGAAACCCTCAAGTTCCAGCGAATACGATATGGTTTCAGCAGGATGGAGCACCACCACATTACCAACTTAATGTTCGGCAGTACCTCGATACAATATTTCCCAATCGGTAGAAAGGGAGGCGATGATCGATTGAATGGCCAGCGCGATCACCTGATCTTACATTATTAGATTTCTTTTTATGGGGATATGTAAAGAGCCATGTGAACAAAACTAAACCTTCTGATTTAAGTGACTTGAAAGTACGAATAACGCTTGCGATTAGGTCGATCACGCCTGTTATGTTAAATAATGTTAGAAGACAGTTTTATTTGAGATTAGGAAGTTGCCAAGACGTTCGCGGTGAACATCATGAATATCTACTTCATTAACATTCATAGTTCTTTTTCGTGTTCTACATTTTATTACGCTTTGCATTACATTTTAGTTTTGGATTGTATTGTAGCGAATTTCGGTAACCACATGATTTGAATTTATTTTATCTTAATTAATCATAATAAAAGCGACAACATTTTTGAATGGAGAATGAAAAGACCTTTCAAACGATATATCACAAGCCTATACTTCCTATTTTAAAAATTGGGGGTTGTACCTGTCATTCTAAAGGAGTTGAAGGTAGGGGTTGCATTTTCACGTTAAAGAATGTCAAGTTATAATTTAAATTTGACGTGTTTCGGGATTTTTTATAAATATGTACAGTAACCTAAATAATGAATTTATTCCATTTGGCTTTTACACACTGTATTTATAGGTTGCAGTTACATAAGAAAAGTATCCAACTGATGAATAAAACACAAATCGTGGATAGTAGTATAATTTTCTGTCTTATTTTAAAACACCCTGTTTTGTATTTTATTATGGAGAAGAAAGTAATCTGAAAACACTTTTGTTATTTAACTACTTAAAATATGTGGCAACATATTTTCAATATAAAATTTTTTCAATTTTGGCAATATTTGCTTCCAAAATTCCGGCTTGGCTTCTATCTGTAATTAGAAAATATTTAAATTAGTTTGTGTAGTTTAGTATGTGCAGGTATCAGTATTAAGTATACGATAAATAATGATACATAACTAATAATACTAGTAATAAAAATATTGTTTGAATATCTTAAAAATTCTGACATGAAAAAAAAGTTTTCTAATACGTTTATAAACTAATATAAATATATGTACCTTATCAACAATGAAACCCATAGGTGTCCAAACAATAAAGTAGCAATATTTTTTCTGAGCTATTGCCAGCTGTCCTTGAACTTGATAAAAATAATTATCGGTGTGTTTTATTTAAAAGTGTTTTCTTCGCGTGTCAGGTATTTCATTTTTTTTTTAATTTAACAGCTTCTTCTGGGGACAACTTACAACCGGAAAACGTAAAATACGGGCATTTTACTTCTACGATATGATCGTCATCAATAATGCCATCCGGACTCGCTGCAAGAAACGGATTTTCTGCAGAAATGCAGTTTTGCAATTGCCTCATGATCTTGTCCCCATCTTGTAGCAGCAGATCTGTGAAAATCTGAAAACAATATTTTTTTTGTGGTGTTTGCAGGATTTGTAGATTTCCTCAATTTGCATACAATTCCAAAATTAGAGGCTGTCAAACAATTGTGTCTGTATTTTTTTCACAAAATATTTGTAGATTGGCCCCTGATAGATTGTTTTATTTTTGCAATCTCCTTATTACTTTTTTGTAATTAAAATTAATTAAAAATAAAATAATATTATAAAGCAAGTAAAAATTCACATGATTGGTAGATTGAATAGTAATTTATTACTCTAGTCGTCAAAGACAAAAAAGCCCCTGAACCTCTAAAAATCATACAAGCAAGCTAAATTTTGCTGAGAATATTAATCCCAATAAAGGTTCCCCTAAATTCCTCTCGAATGGGACAGGGGAAACGGAAAGCATTGATTTACCAAGAATACTTACGTTATAGAAAAAAACGTTTCAAATAAGCATTGTAGCTGAGATAATTTTGAACAAGAATGTTGACTAGCACTTTTTCTGTATAATGAACTATTCTCTCAGAAGTAACGCTTGGATCGACCGAGGATTTTGAATGTCAGATACGCAAGCGAAATAATTTTTTTTACATAAAATTTGTATCAACTCGACGGTAAAACTTCGATATCTTTTAATCAAAGTGTTCTATCGACAAAAACGACAATTATTTTTAAAGGAGATGAGTGTAGGTATTATAAACAATTGTTTTTATTTTGCCGCGAATAAAGTCAGTTTCTATAAAGCTGTTAAATGAAAAAACGTACGATTTTTGTCATTTTTTACCAATCTCATGAGATCGATAAAATAAATAACTTCCATTAAGCAGTTACTATCAAATTTTTATTTTTGGAGCCTTTTCTTCAAAACTGGTAGCATAAAATTTCGATTTTAAGCTTCGGCAAAAAGTATGAGATATTTAAATTCTACCTAAAAAAAGCTGAATTTAAACGTTTACATTACAAATCTCCAAAAACGTTTAAAGCTACGTGTTTTCGTTATAGTAACGTTTCGTAAGTACGTTCTTCAAAACTGTATAACATTAGCTACAAATTCCATTCAGTGCTATCTTCGTGAAAGCATTTTTCGTGACGTGAGATCGTTTGTAATGTGAAAGTTTCAATTCAGTGTTTTTAGGCACATTTCAAATGCCTGATATTGACATTGCCATTGACAATGCCAGAAATCTTGCAACATTTTTATTTAACAGGTTTATATAGACTGACTTGAATTGATCTAAATACGGAATCCACGGAATACTTATACAGGAAAAAAATATCAGAGAAAATCGCTGGGAATGAAATATTAGAAAACTATAACATCGAGAAAAGCTGGGAAAAACTCAAAAATAACATAATTAACGCGGCAACAGAACCACTTGGAGAGAGGAAAGTAACGAGCACTAACATATCAAAAAAGAAAACACTACAGGCATACAATCACTATAAACGAATTAGAAATGAAACGAATACTTTAGTTAGACAAATAAAAATGGCACGACTTCTATGGAACACAAAAAGAAATATGGAGAATGATCAGAGGACAAAGAAAAGAGATCAATGAACTAATAGAAACGAAACACATTCAGACGGAAACATGGGTAGACTACTTTCGATCCCTATTTGTTAAGGGTAATGATAATGATAATTTACCACCAACACCAGATGTGACGACAAACGAGAAATAAATATTGAGGAGGAAGAGGTGAAGGAATCATTAAGGAAATTACAAATAGAAAATCACCAGGAGAGGACAGAATACCGAACGAACTCCTAAATTACGGAGGACTAGATCTGACAAAACAACTATTAAGACTAATGCATAAAATAATAGAACAAAACAGATTTCCTCAAGAATGGAGATCAAGCATCCTCATACCTCTCTTCAAAAAGGGAGGCAAATCGGACCCGGAAAATTACAGAGGAATTAATTTATTAAACACAACACTAAAATTAACAACCAAAGTGATAACAAATAAACTAAACGAAACTAGCAGAAGAACAACAAGGTTTTAGATCGGGAAGATCATGCAACGACGCTATATTTATAATG
The DNA here is from genome assembly GCF_040954645.1 of Diabrotica undecimpunctata. NCBI lineage: Eukaryota > Metazoa > Arthropoda > Insecta > Coleoptera > Chrysomelidae > Diabrotica > Diabrotica undecimpunctata. The sequence continues at coordinate 135,872,698 of NC_092803.1, read as the reverse complement.
AGGCAAGTGCAAGAGAAATCATTAGAATACAACAAATCGGCATATCTATGTTTCGTGGACCTTAAGAAGGCATTCGACAGAGTTAAATTAAAAGACATTATCCACTTACTGTACGCAAGAGAGATACCTCTAGGAATAATCAAAACGATATATCAAATATATATCAAAAATATCTACCAAAACAACACAATTAAACGACCCTATTAAAGCTGGTAATGGAATAAGACAGGGGGATTCCCTGAATCCTCTATTGTTTAACCTGATTATGGATGAAATAATAAAAAAAGTAAGAACTAAAAAAGGATACCAAATGGGAGAAAAACAACGTAAAATAATCTGCTATGCAGACGATGCAATACCACTCCCTCAAAGTGAAGATAATTTACGACGTATGCTGCACCAATTTAATATACCCGCCAGAAAATTGAACATGTTAATTTCCCCAAAATAGATAAAATGCATGGTTACAACAGCAAATTTACCAAGATGTAAATTGGAGATGGAAGGTCAGATAATAGAACAAGTGATGGAGTATAAATATCTAGACATCACATCCAGCCAAGGAAAGCTCGAAACTGAAGTGAAAGATCTAGTAAATAGAGCAAACAGAGCCGCAGGCTACCTAAATGAAACAATATGGAGAAATAAAAATATTGGGAAAGAAAAGAAAGGCAGAATTTACAAAACAGTCGTCAGACCAATAATGAGATACGCGGCAGAAACAAGACCTGACATAGAGAGGACGAAAAGGATGTTAGAAACAGCAAATATAAAAACACTTCGAAAAATTGATGGTAAGACACTATGGGACAGAGCTAGAAGTACAGATAAACGAAATAAAATGTAAGGTGGGGAACATCAAGAACCGGGTAAGCAATAGAAGCGTAGTATGGTACGATCATATAAGCCGAATGACTACATAGAGTAGTAAAAACGGTAGTAAAAACAAAAAAAGTAAAAGAGACGCTTCCCCAATGGGTAGACGATTAGTAGGAAGACCACGAAAACGATGAAAGAACAAATTACTGGAGACACATTGAAAAACAGACAGTGTCATGTCTATATAAAAAGAAGAAGAAGAAGAAGAAGAAGAAGAAGAAGAAGAAGAATTAATCCAAATTTAATTTAAAACATTGATGTAGTGCGTCTAGCTGACATTTAAAATCGCTTCAAGCGTTTCTAAATGAACGGTTCGTTCTACACAAAAATGCTAATAAAAATGACTTTTGTTTAATATTATCTTATTTCTTCTACGGCGGACAGATTCTTGGTAAATCGATGTTTCCCCCCGGGTTTTCCAGGTTGTTGGAGAAAGTCCGGAAATAGGAGTGGTACACTTTTTTGCATCTTTTTTGAATTCAGCTTGTTCGTGTCGTTTTTAAAAATAAAATCTCTGACGACTATGTGCAAAACACAAAAATACATATGTTTTTGAACGCGTCAGTACTTTTAATATAGTTACTCCATTTTTTATGAGTTTTATAAAGTTGTATAAAATATTTTTTATATGTTTAAAGAAAAACCACAAAATGTTTAAAAAAAATGATTTTTATTTTAACAACTTTAGTTAAACCTTTAAAATCCCATGTTGGTTGCATCAACGTAAATACACAAGTAGATTCCTACACTGACGTCACTGACTTTATCGATTTTTAAAATTTTTAGATGTAATTTCTAAGTTATTATAGAGAAAAAGAGTTATTTTTATCGTAATCACATTTACTAAACGTAAATATGAAATACTAGGAAAAATTCACCAAAAGTCACCCCATTGGATCTATCTATCCAGGGACGTCTTCCATAAAATCGTTGACGAAGTACTCTCCAACTCGTTCTGGTCCAAAAATAGCAAAGTAAAAAAGTACTGCAACTACTTGCTGTAGGAATCTCTTTCCTTGTAAGTGGTTACCAAAGCAAGATTTTGGATTTTGTGACATCAACTTTGAGTCAACTAAAATAAACACCCAATACACTTCTCAATTCGCCTTGGAAATTGGAAATAGAAATTTCAAAGTCAGTTACATATCTTGAGGGACTAAAACACTGTAGATGACTATGAGCAATTGAACGGTTCGGACGGTTCTTGCAACAGCCAATTTGTTCGAATGGATTTTGGATTGAGCGTTTTATTGCGGAACGGTAGAAATGTCGAAAAGACCAGGTGAAGCTTGTTAGTGGAGCTTAATTCGCCGATCTAACGTTTTTTAATGCGCAACGAACTAAAAAATGAAGTAGACAATAGCAGCTAAGCGAGGGCCTTTATGGCCCAAAGGTGAATCAGCGCCAGCGCTGTAGCTACGGATGACTAGAAAGTTAAGTGATTTTAACAATAATGAATCTGAGAAAAATGAAAATGATATGGATAAAAACATGAATAATGATTTAACTAATAACAATAACTTTGATTATTTATTTGACAAATTATTCGATTTTAATGATTTAAATTCAGATATGAAAAATGTTGACGTAAACAATATGACGTTTAGAATCATTTAGTAGCCTTACAAACTGACATGTCTTACAAAGAGTATTCTTACTTCAGCGAAAGAGTACATATGACCGACACTTCCCATTGTAGCGACAAAAAAACTGGGATAGAGGCATTAAACCGTATAAGATTGCACTCCGTTAACGATTCAGTGCCGCCAAAGTCACGGAAAAGACGTAAGAAAACGTAAACATTGTGGAAGATAACCAGATTGCCAAATCAATCGAAAGATTAAACGAAGTCATTGACAAAAAGAACCACGACTATGAAATAAGAATTGATAGCATGCAACTTCAAACGACTGAGCTGCAAGAAAATACCAAATCTAACAGAAAAATTTAATTTTAGGAGCACTTGACCAATTATATTTTCCTGATTTTCTGTAAGGGAGAAAATAATAAACAATACTTGTCACTTTCATCATGAAGAAAATACTGTTCATCGCTTACCTTCTTTTCAGAATTAGCTGCTTCGGCTTTTCTGTCTTTATTTTTTGACAGCGAAGAAATGCCAGAATAAAAAGGAGGTTCATTAAGATTTTCATTAAAGTCTTCTAAACCGAAACTTCTTCCTGGCTCAACATTTATTTACTTTTTGAGCACTTTACGTGCTGTCTTAGTCTTTCAGCTCTCATTAAAAACGATGTAAAGGTTTCTCGCCAGCTTGTTTCTCTCTGCTCTGTAATGGCAGCTACCAGATCTTTTTCTGGTGGTAACCGCTTTAATACTTGTTCTTCATCTAAATGATGTATTCCTGTAGCTCTAGATCCACTAATTAAATTTGACTTGGTACCATTAGTAATATCCAAATTATCAATATACTTTTTTAATAAATTTCGAACCTTATCTTTAGATATGCATCCACAATATCTGCTTTTCCAATCGTTTAGTACATTATGCCATTTTCCCTTTAAGGGCTGAAAAAATGCCACGTCTAAAGGTTGGCAAAAACAGTTGAATTATACATAAGCACCAAACTTATCGTAACCTCAATAAAACAGGCTCGCCGTGCATTCATAAACAAGTTCTACAACTGATGGTAATTTGCAACAATTGCAACCGAAGTTCAGAATGATTCGTTTACAATGTTGCTATACATTGATAGACACCGATCTTCAGAATGTTTCAAGTTGCACCGCTGTTTCAAGTTACTCCATTTTACGGTACTATTTAACTTTTACATTCAGTATTAATTGTTGACTGTAGGTACAAAAATATTACTTATACTTCTCTGCAAATAGTAGGGAAGCATGCTCAAAAAATAAAAGAGTCTGTAATTGTAATGACTGAAAATGAAGCCATTGTGTACTATTTTGATGTATTTATTTATATTCCAAGATTGCTAATAAACTACGAAACTAGGCCTCCTATGTAGCTATTTCCCGTTGCCTTTTCTTTGCGTAATACCAAGAACCGAACTATGTTTATAAAATGCTTAAAAGAAACTATCTTTAAGTAACTAGCAAAAAGTAAACTTTAAGTAACTAGCAGTAAGTAAAAGCAAAACAATAATGAAATGTTCTTTAGGAGATTAAAAAATAAATGTGTTGCAGACATTGAATATTGAAGTGAATTTTAACCACTGATAAAGACAATCCTTTAACAATCTTTTCTTAATACAATTTGGGATTTTTGAATAAAAGACCATATACCGTTTTAAAAGGTAGTTAGTAAAAGTTAGTAAATGCGATTTCAGTTGATTTATAAATTTCAGGAGAAATTTTTCATTTCGAATATGGAAGAAGAATATGCTCAGTGAATGAAGGTGTGACTTAATTTTAAATAATAATATATTGTACGTAAATAATGTACTGTATATTATAGTACGAAAATCACAGAAAAATATTCGCTTGTTACTGTATTTGACATATATCATCGCTTTATACATTTTGACTACATTTAAGTGAAACGAAGAGTCATCTATTATGCCACATATTTAATTTTGAGTATAGTAATTCCTTTACGAATAGCTCCTGAACTGCATTTTAACGATACTCCATAAACTACGAACGAGGCATGACTTAACCAGTATAAATCATCTTTCAAGCAGGTTATAAAATAAGAATTATTGTAAGCAAGTTGCAGAAGCTGCAATATCGGTGTTTATTCACTGAGATATTTGTTAGTGCGTATATTTTCTTATTTGTTCCCGTTGGGGCATTCAAGTTTCTTGTAATTTGTGCGACATGCAGGGTTTTTGTTATGTTAGGAGACCTGTGATTATTGTAGTGAATTTATTAAGATATACGACGATGAGAGTGCCAGATATGGTACAGAGGTATTCAAAGGGAGAACATTATAGTTCTGAATGCTATACAGATGGGATATCTCTATTTATATGATTTCATTGGTAATTTAGACATTATAATTTATACTTATTTCCTTTACGAGTATGTTTATTTATGCAACTTAAATTATAAAAAACAGTAAACTTTACTAATAATATTTCGAATTAAATAATGAATGAAAAAGTTCGAAGGATATCATTATATCAGAACTAATTGTGACAGAGCCAGTGGTGGGACATCTATTTTTATTTCAAGTGAAATATATTCATCCCATCTTCTCATCACCACCGAACTCGAGGCTATCGCCGTAACTACTTGGTGTCCTAATAAACTTACGATATGCAGTGTTTACATTCCTCCTAACTACCCCCTTAAAGAAATTGAAATTCTAAATCTTATATATCAGCTCCCCGTTCCATATATTCTAGTAGGTGACTTCAATGCTCATAACTTTATGTGGGGGTCAAACCACACTAATGGCAAAGGTAAAACTATAGAAAACGTTATCAATTGCACAGGCTCCTAACTACTAAATACAGGCTCTAATACGCATCTGAACTTTTCCTCTGGCACATTCTCGGCGATAGATCTTAGTTTTAGCGACCCAAAAACATATACTTCACTAACTTGGAAAACTTCCGATGATCTATATGACAGCAACCACTTTCCAATATTTGTATCATCTGATATCTCCAACCATGAACAAACTATAACCAGAAACTTCTGGCGGCTAAAAAATGCCGACTGGATAGACTATACTTCACAAACAGATAACACCTTACCTTCTCTATCCCTATCCGACAATATTCATAATAATCTATTATTAATCACAGATTCCATACTTAAAGCTGCAAATTTGCACGTAGGCAAAAATAGTATTTCCCATAAAAGAAAGGCAGTACCTTGGTGGAATACATCTTGCCAAACTGCAACAGAACAACAAAAATTAGCTCTTAAAAATTACCGTAAAAACAAAAATCTGGAGAATCTTATTGAACTAAAGAAAATCAGAGCCAAAGCCCGATTTATTATAAAACAAAGTAAAAAATCATTTTGGAGAGAATATGTATCCTCTATTAATTCAAGCACCAATCCGGCGGATCTCTGGAAAAAGATTAGGCAAATCCAAGGAAACAACACCAACCTCAAAATATCTAGTATTGCTGTAAATAACACTACAATCACTGACAATCAAGAAATCGGTGAAACCCTAGCAACGCACTTCGACACTAAATTCAAAAGTAAAATAGATACCTCCTTACGAAAACCATTACCTAACGCCCCACCCTGTTCCTCACCCGAAACAATAATGGACATCACACATCTTAATTCTCCCTTTCTTTTTGAAGAACTAGTATCAGTTATTCAAACTTGTAAAAACAATGCCGCTGGTCCTAACGACATTCCTTACATATTAATCAAAAAGCTCTCAAACTGTAGCCTACTCAAAATACTTGAGATGTATAATTTAATCTGGTCATCTAACCAATTTCCAAATCAATGGCAAACCTCTATCGTAATACCTATTAAAAAGCCTAACCTAGAACGTTCCTTGGCCAACTCTTATAGACCTATATCACTTACTTGTACGATGTGCAAAATATTCGAAAAAATGATTAATAAAAGACTCCTATGGTTCATTGAAAAACATAAGATATTTGCTAGTGAACAGTCAGGATTTCGTCAGAACCGTTCAACCCAAGACAACCTTGTAATCCTCCAAGCTCATATATCAGAGGCCTTAAACAAAAGACAAGAAGTCGTAGCTGCCATATTTGATATTGAAGGTGCTTTTGACACTATAAGTAGGCAATGTATATTAAACAAACTTATCCTTCTTAATATTAATGGTAATATATTTAACTTCATACGAAATTTTCTATCTTCTAGATCGTTCAGAGTCTCTGTCAACGGTATTTTATCTTCTACTCATACTCAAACTGATGGCGTACCTCAGGGATCGGTACTAAGTCCTACACTTTTTAATCTAGCAGTAAGTGATTTATGCTCTCACCTTATTTCCCCTATTAAACATATCATGTATGCTGATGATCTAGTAATTTACTGTCATGGACAAAACTCTTCTACCACCTCGAAGCTTATTCAAACTTCTGTTGACATACTTTTAAAAAAAACTAGTGACATGGGGTTATCTTTATCCTATGTAAAATCTAAAATTATAAACTTTAGTAGACGTCCCCCTTCTCCATCTCCACTTATTTTGATTAACAATGTCCCTCTTCCTGTTGTTAAACAATGCAAAATTCTCGGATTGACGTTTGACTCACGACTAACTTGGAAGCAACATATATTTGCAATATAAGGAGAAACGAGCATAAGATTAAACATAATAAAAACTCTATCACATCATTATTGGGGATCTGACGAAAACTCACTTCTTAAAATATACAGATCACTAATGCGCTCCAAGCTAGATTATGGTTGTCACATATATATATCCGCCTCCAAAACATATATTAACCTTCTAAACTCAATTCACAACACAGCCCTTCGTCTTTGTATTGGCGCTTTTCGATCTAGTCCTGTAGATAATCTTTATTGCGAAGCTAACGAATCTCCTCTTTGTATAAGACGGAAACAACTGCTACTCTCTTATGCAGCATCGGTATCAGCTAACCCCTCTAATCCAGTGCATCCCTTATTTGTAATGTCCACGTATAATTTACACAATACCAATTTCTTACCACCAATAAAACCTATTTCACTAATTTTAGCACAGACACTTAATGATATCTCTCTTACACATACCCTTCCTCTTTATCTCCCTCCATCTCCTCCTTGGATGATGTTCACGCCCAAATTTAACACCTCGCTCACCAACTTCGATAAAAATAAACATCCGAAAGAGAGCATTATAAATGCATTTAAAGACATTATAGATACAAATAAATACGACCTAATATTATACACGGATGCCTCAAAAAATGACACAGGAGTAGGCTGCTCTGTTACAACCTCTCATTCACTAATTAAGTCATCACTTATACCAGCCATCAGCAGCGTTCATACTGGCGAATTATTTAGTATATTGCAAGCTTTTAACCATATATCTCCACCTAATAAGCAGGTTGCCATATGCACAGACTCTTTAGCATCAATCTATTCTATCAAAAATATATTTACTGATCATCCAATCGTCCAAAAGATCCAAGACTCTTACCAAATTATCTTGCCCCAAAACATAACAGTTACCATAATCTGGCTGCCATCTCATATTGGTATAGAAGGCAATGAAACTGCAGATCAATATGCTAAACTTGCTACAGCATCACCTGAAATCACCGATAAAATTCAAATTTGTAAGGACCTAAAATCATATATTGGAACTCTAACCGTTCAATCTTACACGAAATACAACCGTCAATAACCAGTCAGCCTACATTTGACTATTCAGCCCTCTCAAGACGAGATCTCATTGTGATAAGACGACTTCGGATAGGACATTCAAAACTCACACACGGCTACCTAATGTCCTCTAGCATCCGTCCCTCCTGTCAAATCTGCCAATCATATTTGACAATCAAACATATTCTCACTGAATGCCATCAACATTCGGCCAGAAGATTACAATACAAACTCAAAAGTGAAGTACGAGATATCCTAAACAACCCTGACCAAATAAAAGCTATGCTACAATTCCTTAGAGATGAACACTTATATCAAAAAATATAATTAGATTTTAATTTAGACATTGTATAACATATTATTATCATTCCGTATTACTGTAACATATTCTTAATGTAACACTTAATGTTTGTGTAATGAAAATTCATGTTATAGTACCTGTGTAAGTGGCCATAGTAGCCGAGCACGTTAAAGTTGAAATAAAAAAAAAAAATAATGAATGAACTGAAATATTTTATAATTTTCCAAAAATGCATAAAATATTAAACTGTGTCGTTTATGTATTGTTATATGTTATTGCACACAGGCTTAATGATCATAACGTACATAACGTATATAATAAAACACCCCTTAAGAGGTGTCTTTTACTCTGCAATCTAATCAGAAAGATCAATAAGCAGCTCTTCCGTTCTAAATTAATACTAATAAATCATAAAATAATAGTTACATTTAATAATGTTTCTACAGGGCCTTTTTCACTTAAAGTAATTATTTTCACAATCACTTGTTTACACTATACTCTTCTTTTGAACCGCATCATATCCTGCTTTTGAACTAATCACTACACTAACTCGAAGAGCTTCTCCCTCTTCAGTCTTCTTATTAACTCTATAGTATCCAGGAGTTTTTATTTTACCAAGGGGCTGCTCCCTAACATTTTGTACTGAAAGCTTTGTATCTTTAAAATATTGTTCTTCCTGGCACAGTCCCAGAGCTGAGAACCGTATTACGATACCGGTCCGAGTATTTGTTTGTAGATTAGATTATTATTATATATGGACAACTTTGATTTTCTTCCAATCTACCAGTTTAATTTTTTATATTTCAGTTCCTCTCGGTTTTTCTTTATATCATACCATAACTTATCGAAGGCTTGGGCTGCATCCAGGAAGATATCTGAACAGATCTGTTTTCCTATAGCACCTTTTCAATGATGCTGGTGATTCTATGTACCTGATCTATCGTTAAACATTTCTCGTTTCTCTATAGCCAAACTGATGTAATGGTGTAATGTAATGTAATGATGTAAAATAAATAATCTCTTTTCTTTAATGATGATCTTTAGTCATTTCGTTAGTATCTTTCCATATAATTTGGAAAGTACAGGCAATAATGAAATAGGCCCATAGGTAAGCTTAGTGATGGCTTTCTTTGGTAATTGTTTTAATATTTCACCTATTATTAGATCGAACGCTAGAGCTTGCTTTTTTGAGATCGACATTTTTTTATTTCTTTTCCATTTTCTTTGGTATTAATAGGTTAGATTTCCAAGAGATCTGGTTTAAAACTATTCACGTTGACTAAGCCATTTACTTTGTTTGGTTGGAACGTGTTTTCAAAATATTGTGCTAAGCGGCTGCCTTTTTGAACATTGGTTTGAGCCCAGATTCCATCAGTGTTTCTGATTGGTAGGTTATGTAGTACAGGTCGTTTGAGCTGTGTGATGGCCTACTTAAAATGGTTGTCCTTTCGACATGTGAAGATAATTGTCCCGATAATTTAAAAAAAATTGCCGCAGATGGGGAAAACCTTAGGAGAAAAACGTAAATCATAGGACATACATCAAATAAAAATTTAGATTGGCCAAAACAGCCCTTACTTCAAAATAAGTCAGGTGAATACACTCAGAATAGTGAAGAGGTCAAGAATGAACTTTTAAGTGTGCACTTTCTTCAGTATTAAAAAAATCTTCTTCTTCGCCCTAACGTCCTATTTTGGAAATATACCTCTTTTAACTCCTTCCATAAATCTCAATCCTGAACAACATACTGCCAATTTGTTCCGGCTACTTTTAAATATCATCTACTGATCTTATATATGGTCTTCCTGTGGATTGTCTACCTTTGTAAGGTCTTTAATATTGTATTGTGGCGTTCCAAAGTTAGCTATTTTGTCTAGTAGTGGGGCCTACGAAGCTCCATTTAAGTTTGGCAATTTTTGTTGTAATATTCTTGAATTTTGTTTTTGATCTCACCTATTCGTTTTTCTTTCTATCTGACAGTCATATATATAATATTGCTCTTTGTTTTGTGGGTAGTTTACTCATATTTGCCTTGGTTAGGGTACACGTTTGATTCAATTCACTCCGCATTTGCCTTAGGTTGAATAAAACCTTAATGTATAAAATGATTTTTTTAACAATATATAAAAAGATAATAAACTAAATACGTTTAAGGTAATGGTAGTATTTAGACAGGAACGAAAATACACATTAAGAGAATATGGAAAGGACATGTATGATTGTTCAAATATTTTGGAGTTGAAAAAAATCCTCACGGTAGTTAAGAAATATAAATGAATGATAGAAATAAAAAGCTAACAGTGTAAAGTATGTGGTGAATCAAAAATTTATATTTAACAATAAATTGACAAACGTATCAAAACAATATGTTCTTCTTCGTCCTGGGGACCTTTTTTCTTGAATTTTACCATGCAAAATGTATTGGAGTAGCTTATCATCATCATTTAATCTTCGCTTATCCACTGCTGGACATAGATCTCCCTCATAATTTTCCATCTATTTTGATCTTGTGCCTCTTGCATCCAATTCCTATGACAACGTTTTAGATCGTCAGTCCAACGTGTTGGTGGACGACCTCTACTTCGGTAGGCATCATCTCTTGGTCTCCATTCCAGTATCCGCTTTGTCCATCTATTGTCTGTCATTCGAGCCACGTGACCTGCCCAGTTCCATTTTAGTGTTGCTACTCTCTCTACTGCATCAGCCACTGCTGTTCTTTGTCGTAGCTGGTGATTTGGGATCTTGTCTCGTAGTGAAACGCCCAACATAGCACGCTCCATCGCCCTTTGACACACACGGATCTTTTGAACTGTTCTCCTTGTCATGGTCAACGTTTCGGCACCGTAAGTTAACACTGGCAAAACACACTGATTAAACGTTTTTCTTTTAAGGCATATTGGTATATCAGACGATTTGAAAATATGGTTCAGCTTGCCGAAGGCTGCCCAAGTCAGTCTTATACGACGGAGAAGCTCAACGGTTTGGTTATCTTTTCCTATGCGAATCTCATGACCTAGGTATTTATAGGCCATTACCTGGTCTATGGATCTTGTTCCTACGCATATATCTTTGCTGACTACAGGATTTGTCATCATCTGGGTTTTAGATATATTTATTTTCAATCCCCCTTCTAGCGAGGAAAGGTAGAGCTGATTTAAAAGTTCTTTGGCCTCATCTATCCTATCAGCTATTAGTACAATATCATCTGCAAACCTTAGATGGCTAAGCTTTTCTCCGTTTATGTTTATGCCCTTGTCGGTCAGTTTTGCCCTTTTACATATATATTCCAAAAGCGTAGTGAACAGTTTCGGCGATATGGTGTCCCCCTGGCGTACTCCACGTTGTATCGGGAATTTCTGGGTTTGACGATCACCCACTCTAACACTGGCTGTTGCGTTTTGGTATATATGTTTAATTATATTTATATACCGATAGTCAATTCGGCATTCTGTCAAGGCTTCCAACATTTTTTGTTGATTTACGGTGTCGAATGCCTTTTCATAGTCGACAAATATTAAAGCTAGTGGTTTATTATATTCAGTGCATTTTTCTATAAGATTTTTTATTACCAGTAGGTGATCGTTTGTTCCATAGCCTTTTCTAAAACCCGCCTGTTCTATGGGCTGATAAAATTCCAATTTATTTTCTAGTCGTTTCGTAATTATTTTTGTAAATAGTTTATAAATATGTGAAAGTAGACTTATGGGCCTGTAATTCCTGAGGTCGGTAGCATGCCCTTTTTTATGAAGTAGGATAATTTCTGCGTTATACCACTGGGTTGGTGTTATTGCTTCCTGCAAACATCTAGTGAATAGTTTGGCAAGGACCTGCCATAATCTTTTTCCAGCCACCTTCAAGGCATTTGCCACTATTTCATCGCCTCCGGGGGACTTATTGTTTTTCATTTCTTGCACTGACCTTCGAACTTCATTGGGTGTTACGTCCGGTAAAATTTCAGATCCCTGATTGATTATCTTTGGTAATGATCCACTCCGGTTACATTGCTGTTCTTTGTATAGTTGTCTATAAAAACTCTCTATCGTATTCATAATTTGAATTTTATCCTCAATGATTTGCCCCTGTTCATTTCTTAATTTGTGGACGTTTTTTCTTCCAATGGACATGCTCTGTCTGAGTACTTTCAAGCTTTTGTTTTCTTCTATTACTCTAGTTATTTCCATCGTATTGTATCGTCTCAGATCTTTTCTTACTTCCTTTTTAATTTTCTTATTCAAAATTCTTAGTTCATTTTGGTTATGATCCTGATTTTCCCTAAGTTTTCTTCTTTCCTCTAGAAGATGTTTTGTGTTGTGGCTTAATTTTTTGTTATAGGAGTAGCTTATAGCTGCCTTTCTTCTTCTTCAAGTGCCGTCTCCATCAATGGAGGTTAGCGGTTATGGTGGCAAACGTTTGTCTATCTTCAGCTGTTCTTAAGAGTTCCTCAAATCCAAGTCCTGTCCAGTTTCTGATATTACGTAACCAGGACAATTTTTTTCTTCCAATTCCTCGCTTTCCTTCTATTTTGCCTTTTATTATCAACTGAGGGATGTAGTATTTCTCGTTGCGCAACAAATGCCCTAAATAACTGGTTTTTCTTCTTTTGACTGTTCTCAATAGTTCTTTTTCTAAATTGAGTCTCGCTAGTACTTCTTCATTTGTTTTTCGTGCTGTCCAAGGAATTTTTAAAATTCTACGGTACACCCACATTTCAAATGCCTCGATTCTATTCAGGCTCTTTATTTTTAAAGTCCATGTTTCGACTCCGTAGAGAAGAACAGACCAGATAAAACATTTTACAAGTTTTAATCTCAATTTAATATTTATATGTGTGTCGCAGAATAGAATGCGCATCTTAAAGAAACTATCCCTAGCTTGAGCAATTCTCGCTTTAATTTCTTGTTCTGGGTCCAGCTTGCAATTAATCCAACAGCCAAGGTATTTGTATTGGTTTACCTGTTCTAAAATATTCCCATTTATTTTTATAGGTAAGGGGATATTCTGTTTTCTTTGGATCACCATTTACCATTTATTTCTCAATATATGTCCCAAATACTGCAGCTTACGGCAATTCATAATATTGACCAAATCCGCGGTTGTGTTCATCCCCCGTAGTACGTCTTCATTGCTGACTTTGTCTGTTCACGGTATCTTCAAAATCCTTCTGTATAACCATAGCTCAAAAGCCTGAAATTTTGATAGAGTTTCCGCCTTCAATGTCCACTTTTCTACTCCGTACAGAAGCATTAATTATGCGTAACATTTAAGGAGCCTTATTTTTGTTTTTAGAGTTAAGACATGGCACTTAAACACAAAGCTCATAGTCAAGAATGCACTTTTTACCTTTGCGATGTGGCATTTAATCTCTTAAGTATTGTCTCACGACTCATTAATTATAGTTTCCAAGTAGTTGTACTGTGAGACACGTTCAATTCTCATTTGGTTCACATACAGATTTTCTCCAGTTATGTTTTCCTTGCTGATGATAATTAGCTTGGTTTTGCTGGTGTTTATATCCGATCCATATATTCTACTTGTTTCCGTTATTTTGTTTATTAAGTTTTGCAGCCATTATATAGTATTGGAAAACACTATTGTATCATCTGCATACCACGGGTTATTGAGCTTGACTCCATTTATTAAGATGTCTTCATCAATATCTTTTGGAGCCTTTTCAAAAATGTGCTCCAAGTACAGATTGAATATCAGTGATAAAATTATGCAACCCTGTCTTACTTCTCTTAAGATTTTGACCTGATCTGTATATTTTTCATCTATTCGGAGCACTGCTGATTGTTTCCAATACAGGTTAGCTATTATTTTTAGGTCTCTTTCATCAAATTTTGTTCTTTTCGGCACTTCCATCATGTGTTCATGCGGCACTCTATCTAAAGCCTACTTGTAGTCAATCAGGCATGCAAATACATAACAGCTGACATCTTTCCTTTCTGAAACAATACCTGTACGCTAAATAAACCTTAAGTCGTACCAACGGCGTTCACAAAACTGATTGGGCGCAATTTGTTCCTCGCATTTCCGGTAAATTCTTTTGTAAATGACTTTTAAAAACAGCTTTAGCAGATGGCTCATTAGGCTTATGATCCTATAGTCTTCACAAACTTTTGCTCCTGGTTTTTTGGGCAGTGGTACGAACTCCAATTTAAGCCACTCTACTTGCATTTTTCCTGCCGTGTATATTTCATTAAATATTTCAGTTATTATTTTTATTTGTTCTGCATCTAATATCTGCAGCAGTTCTGCAGAAATTTCATCAAGTCCCCGTGTCTTTTCATCCTTCATTTGTCAGACGGCTGCCGTTATTTTTTTGGTAGAATTTCGATACCTGAATTTTCAATGGTGGGTTCTAAGGTTGTGAAAAAGTTTCTTCAAGTATTAGCAGGAACTTTCCAGCTATTTCCTTCACCTTTCGATGGACATTGAAGTTATCATATCGAATTTGATAGTCCTCTATTTATTGACATTGTGCTGTTTTTTTGTTTCTCTTATCTTTCTTCTGACGATGGTATGTATTCTCTTATATTCTTGGAGATTTTCTTTGTTTTTTTTTTCTCTGATCCATAAGTTCAAGGATTTCATCGGTCATCCACGATTACCGTTTCTCTGTATCTTTCTTCAGGTGTTGTTCTTTTATTTCTCTCACTGTTTCTTGTATGATGGTCAGACTTTCCTTTATAGTGAATCATAAAAATAGACAAATTAAGTAATCTATCAATCTATATCTAGAATAATATAATAATATTGAGATTACTGTAGTTGTAAACAAAATATGATTCCTTTGGTCTTATACTGTTCTTCTATTATCCTACGAATTACTGCAATTATTGTTTTCCTAAATATAAAAAATACATACAATTTTTTTCTTATTCAATTAGGTTCTCTAAATTATAATTTTATTATATATATTTTAAAAACGTTTAAATTCTAATCCCTCACTTCTATTGATCTAAAACAACAGTATATAGTTCAGTTATCTGACATAGTCGATATAAAAATACATTCGCGGTGTTAGGGATCACAATGATCATTGTATGTCTCATATTTATAACTACTCATCGAAGTCGGCCGTGCAATCAAATCTTCCAAGACCAGCAATTAAGGCCGTTGTGAAGATCCTCACTCATTATAACTATGAGCTTTTGAATTGAACAGAATAACGCACTTGTAATCACATAAGTGATAGCTTTCGACAGTGATATAGTGACCGTTTATTGTTAACGATGACTCTTTTATTTCGTCTCGCTTGTAATCAGTGGCGCTGAAAATTTATTTCTTAATAGTGCAAAATTAACTTTTAGTAGAAAAAGTAACAAGTATTAAACTGACATTCAAAATTTGAAGATAAAAACTGATTCTGTTCTGTAAAAATTGATAAAAATTCCTAACTCATCGTCGAAAGTTAGGAATTTTGTTAAAATGTGTTTAAACAAAGTTAATTTTCAAACTTAAAAAGGGAACTCTCCTTTATTTTATACCGAAAATATGCAAACTTAAAAAGTTTCTTAAGAAAAATTAAAAAAACTAAGTAGCAAAATTCTGTACTGAATTTTATAAATCAAGAAGATTTTTTTTTGATAGGTAATATAATTTCAACGAGTTTCAGTCACTACTTGACAATGTGATTACATAATTTCAATTAAATTGTTAAGCATATATTGGATGATTTTAGTTAACGATATAAAGAACTAAAGATATTTGAACATATTATCTAGTATGTTTAATGTAGTTGATATAGAAAAACTTAGGCAGCATTATAATTAGAAGATAATTAAGTTGTTATCCAGCTTCACATACAGTAGAAGAGGTACAAGGTGGCATCGTTGGCAAGAAAAATAAAGTATTAACTAAAGTGAAAATCAGAGATAAAATTTTTATTTATTTCCTCTATATAAATATTAATAATCATATTCGATGAATAACACTTTAACAAATCTCTTAGAAATTTATGAATTTCCTTTATAAGTAGATGATTCCTAAGCTTAACACGTACGCGGCAAATGTCAGAATACTTTCCAAACGAAGATTTATCGGCAACGAGCAGTATTTCTCGTTTAATGTTTGCGTAGGGAAAACCCATACTTATAAAACGTCTTGGCATCAAATTGGCCTCATAAAATCTATGTAAAGTTGATATTAAAATTGAATTTCTTGTTGCAATAAAAAACTTATGTCTATAGTTTATATAGACATAAGTTGTAAGGTAAATGTCTGTTTTTCGTTCTATTTTGAATTCGGTAAAGCGCTTTGAAAATAAGCTTTCCGTATTGGCATAATTTCTAATTTGAAAGTGATAATCACTCCGTCCTCCGTAATCACTCATTGCTATTATGTCTAAATTTTTCTCACTTCTAAATTTTTTAAGCATTTTAAAAATTTATTATTTACAAATAACTTTCTAACGTCCCGTTTGATGTTGTGGTTTTGATTGTAATCTAAATATATATGTAGATTGTAAATAATACTTATTTAAAAATATTAAAATAAAATAACTTGACTTTCTATATTGATGGTCTTATAAATGATACCGATAAATTGCATTTAATCCATATAAGTACAGCCAGCATGTAGGTAAATTATTTGTTAATTTATGAAAATTATGCACAATCTTTACGCAATATTAAAAAAAACGTCTCGTCAATTTGTTTTGGAGCAGATGTTGAGTATGATAAATTAATATTTCAACAGGAAATATTTATTCAACAAAGTATGTAAGCCACGAATCACGTTTTAATCAGATGTCTGTGCTCTAGAATAAAAGTGGTCTATCCAAGCAGAGAGGGACTGAAAATATTTTCTGACAGATATGTATTTAATGAAAAGAATTAACAAATATAATGCTGCTGCTAAGATCTTAGCATCTGTAAATAATTTTTATGATGTATTGATACTAAATCTACTGACAACTCTACTGTTTAAGTAACATCCGCTCCTTATCTTTTGAAAGTTGATTGTTCTACTTTAGTTAGTTAATCGAGAACAGCTCACGTTGACAATCGAATATGGCACCGCAGAGTATAAAACCAAGCTGCCGTGATATTCTTTTTTGTCGGTATATTGCGTAATAAGATTAACCCGATAATAAAAATCGCAGAAAATGATCCATTCATCCTTTGGCTACAGGGCTCGTAACAATTTTAAATTAAAATTTGAAAAATCTTGGCTATCTTACCCGGGTTTTCCCGCTTGGTAAGCCAGTATCTAGCCACTGTTAGCTGAATTGTCCCAACATTCAGATGAATATAGAGTAGTTTTCATGAATTTCTTCCATCTTCTACGATTCTAGCCACATTCTGCATGACATTCAGGTTATTTAGGGAGATGATTTTTCGTCACGTATCAAGGATAGTGTTTCAAAATACTCGATTTTGAAATTGTGGATTATTTCTGTATTATTTCTCTTGACACATCCTCAGAGCTGGTTACCAGAAGTCCATACCGGTCTTAACATTTTTTTATAAAAAAAGAGCTATTTATATATTTAGAATTCCAATACACTTTTGTATTTTACGCAGTTGTTTCCTTTCTTTTGAGATAAACCTTCTGATGTAGTTAAACATCTAATGTTATACTTAGGTATTTTGCTGTATTTGCATATTGTTCTTGGTTATTATTGATTATTATTATTCATTAAAGGGCCTGCGTAGCGCAAGCGGTAGGATACTTGCCTCGCAAGCCGGTGGTCCGGAGTTCGAATCCTACCGCCGGCAAGAACATCTAGACATTTTAAAAATGTCTATAGGCCCCAGGTCGACTCAGCCTGAATAAAAATGAGTACCTTGGGTAAAACCAGGGGTAATAATAGACGGTTGAAGCGTAGCACTGGCCATGTTACCTTCCTTGTATACCGTAGGCCCTAGATATAGCAGACTACCCTGCTATACTCCCAAAGCCGCGACAGCGGTATAAAACGGGAGACTATTATTATTATTATTGATTAAAACTAGTATGATTCGTTTCTTTTTATTA
The DNA here is from genome assembly GCF_040954645.1 of Diabrotica undecimpunctata. Lineage (NCBI taxonomy): Eukaryota > Metazoa > Arthropoda > Insecta > Coleoptera > Chrysomelidae > Diabrotica > Diabrotica undecimpunctata. The sequence goes on along the minus strand of NC_092803.1, from coordinate 135,854,275 downwards.
TTTATAAAGATATTGTGAACTGATTTATTTTTACTTCTTGATATTCAATTTTTAGACCAAGAATTTATAGTTCTGAAGCTATTTTCTTGTGGCATGTTACAGTAATTACTATTTAAGTGGGAATAAGCCACAATTAAAGGTTAAAGTAAGTTTATTGACGTTTCAATTTCCACTTCGGAAACAGTTCTAAAAGAATTTATTTTGTTAACGGCTCTTTTTAGTTTGTTAATTACTTATTATAGTAGGATCGTTTTAGCCTATCGCATAAGTAATAAAAGTGTCTGTTCAGATTTGCCTCAGGTAGTCAGCGGTTCTCAAATTAAAAATGTACGGTTTTCTTAATTTGATAATACGGCATTAGGGATTTTTTTAATTAAATAACTTTGTAATATTTTTATAATAATTGAATATCATAATGTAAATTGATAAACATTGAGTATAAAATATACAGGGTCATTCACGCAACATGTTGGTTAAAAGTTTTCAAAGTTCTGGTCGTCACTGGTTTCTGCAAACTTGGAATAATGGGTTATGCAAAGCATTCTTCATTTTTTAAATATTTGCATTCTTCTAGCACTTCCGGTTGTACCGGAAGTCGCCAATAAGTTTCTTATTTTAAATAGAAACTGTGCTTTTTGTATTTCGTATTTTCTTCCGTATTTCCTGCATGCAATATAATATATCTTTTGCCATTACTCGCACTAGAACTCGAATAGCATTTGGTAGAATCATCTTGCTAGGATGATTTTGGTATTATTTCCTTTCGCAAAAATCCATGTTTCGTCAATAAACACAAATTGTCTGGCAAATTCGGAATTCTTGTTTTTTAAATACTTTCTTATAAATTTCCACCTTTTTCCAACAACATTGGACAGCTCGCAAAACACTTTACGATTATTGGTTTTTTTGTATCTAAAACCCATAGCTTTTAAAACTTTTGATAAACTGGTCAAACCCATATCACAAAGTTCTTTGTCCTTTATTTTTTGAATAAGTGTCTTTCTTGTAACATGTTCTTTTGTTTTGTACATGTCATAAATGATATTTCTGATTGAAATTTTAATACCTTGTGGCAAGCCAAGGGTTTTCGGATGCAAACGAATCCTTTTATTTTCCTTACTTAATTCCTCCTCACTCATTTTGCGAATTCTTTGCAAGGTTCGTTCTGAAATTCTACAAGCTGCACTTGTCCTTTTTTGAACTGCCACTACTGATGTAATTGGTCCCATGTTGATTTTTTCTAAAGTAAAATAATTTTCCACTTTCAACACAATTCGACGCTCACTCGCAGATAAAAACTTATATTTAGGTGTTCTATCGTTTTTTGTACGTTATCCATTGTCCGGTGATGAGTCCGGTCAATGGAGAGCCTCGACTCCGCAGACTGTTTACTATTTTTGCAAATATAACAACTAAAATTATCCAGTTATGCGACTGCAAGGAATGGCTCAAGTACCACAGCCGACCAGTAAAAGGTTCGGTACCACAAAGCAGGTAGAAAAGGGAAAGCATAACAGAGTGGCTGTAACTAGAGTCATAAATTATTTTTCGGGCGTTAATCCGAAATACGACAGGGTAAAACGACTTCACTATAGCTAGTGATTTCAGCTGCTAAAATAAAAGTATTTGTATTAAATGTGGTAATAAAGTATTTGTCGCATTTACAAGACCTTTAAATCTGTAAATATTGTTTGGGCAGAAATATTTTTAGTTTAATGTATTAACTCTTTAAAACACAGTCTACTGAAGGTGCGATAAAGAAGAGAACATCAAGCAAGAGAGCAGACACTATTTAGTTTCTTCTGCTGATTGTTTAATGATACGTCTTATTTTATGCACTTAACAAATAGTCGCATGCTAAATTCTAAAGCCAAATTGAAATACTAAAATATTTTTTTTGTTTCAATAATAGAAAAAGATTCTAAAACTGTTGTCTTGTGGCATTTAAGTTAAATAGTATGTTTACATGGGATTAAGCCACAATTGGTTGTAGTGAAAATTACATTTTAAACTAATATTTGACTTTTTGAGTCAAAGTACTTCTTTGTACGCGAAAGGACGAACCAAATACCGCTGGGGTGATGGTTCTACCAGTCGTATCAGTCGACCTAGGCGATAGAACGATGGTGAGAAGATACAACTAAAACTTACGTCCCGTAACTATGAAAAGTAACGTGGCCGTTGTTTGAGGTGTCGGTAGTCGGTATGGAGGCTACTAATAGCGAGACGATTTTATAAGTCACACTGGTCAACTGATTGCGTTTCTAGTATCTAAGACCAGCTCGTGTAGGATCAATCTGCTTCCATTCTATATATCCTCTGCAGGAGCTCTTGCAAGTTCAATACGATTAGTCCCAATCTGAACGTGCGCTTGTGAGACGTGCTTGTATAAGAGACGACTGGTAGCGAAGTAGGCTCCTCGGCGGCAACATGTCAAATGTGCTTGGTGGTCCGTTATTTGACCTGCGTGCACTCTTATTCGTCCTCACAGGGATCACGCCAATACGTTCGACAACACAGATACTGCGGAGAGGGTGGACCCCACGATATGGTTATCGTGACACCCTTACTGCAAACGGAATCGCAGGAGCATTGGTTCTGTCAAAATATTATAGACTTCCCTTCGGATGCTGGCCATACCCATTATGCGCCTACTCTACCCAAGCAGGGCTTATTGGGTCGTCAGTGGAATCACCACCTGTGGAATCCTCGTTATCCAGTTATGTTGACACGGATTCTTTAATGAGTATAGTCCAGGTTTTATTGGGTTTCCTGGGTTTCGAATCCCGCCCTCTGCGCAGATGTGTTTTGTCAACGCGGAACGTGCGGCGGATCTTTGCCTAGGCCAAAAGATCGCGTAGTGTTCAAGATTTATGGAGCTTTGGGAAATCATATCCAAGTAGTGATACCGTCTTCTAATACCTGCTATCCAGATATCCCTTTTAGGTGAGTTGAGCACTGGTTGGGAGTTGGGTTTAACCAATAAGGGAGTGGAATGACGGATTTGCTAGCAAGTTAAAAGTACGAAAGTCGATCGCATCCGTCTCATCAAATCGTAACTATGAGTCTTTTAATGGAAAAATGTTTCATTTCAAAATTGACGCCTGAAAAATATGAGAGTGGTATTTATACTCTCGGGATATCAAATTCGGACTGTAGTGTGTGTTTTTTTGTATTATTTGTTTGTGTATTATGCGGTTGTGTAATGTGGGTTTATTCTAGCTTCTATAGCTGGTGAGCTTCTATTATTATTCTATCATCTCTCCATTGCACTCAAGTGTTTTTGACAGGATAGATCTCAATATATTGGTTGTTTTGAATGCTGTTGTAATGTTGTAGGTACTTGTTTCGTTTTAATTTTTCTATAAGCCGTTCACACATGGTATTTTGTCATATTTTAAATATTTCTTGTGAGGATTTTTGAAAAGCTTGTGTTGTTTTTTGGTTTCTTTTCTTTAATCTTGAAAAATTCCTTGTTTATAAATTACAATGTGTAGTCATTATTTGTCAAAACCTTTGTTAGCAGATTTTATTTTCTTGAAATGCATTATCATTCCAAGCATTACCGCCAAGCACATTCATTTTTTGATGTTTACGTTGTACTTTGAGTGGTAATTTAAATATCTGTTGGTGCTCATTGGTTTTCTGTTGACTTTAGTTGTATATTCTGTCTCTTTTTTAGGACTAACACATACCAAAAAGGAAGTGAATTGTTGTTTTCTCTTTCGATGGTGAATTTGATTGATTCTTCTTTATTGTTGATGTTAATACCTCCATGATAGCTTATACATTCTGTTTATTTTTGGTTCTCAATGTATTATTCCTCTCTAATTTGCTTCTTGTTATTTTTAAAATTTTATATCATGTATAAGCCGATGGTACATTGGTGAAAAGACTGGTAATATTCAATCTAACTAGCATAGTGTTGAAATTGTAATCTATTTCTGTCAGTAGTGTCAAATTTATTGTGTTGTTGTGCTAAAGGCTGTATTATGTCTAAAAGGAATTTTGACAGTTCTTCTTGCAGCAGACTGTAAAAAAGTTTAAAGGTAATATATATTAAGTTAGTAATAGCGGTATCTACAAAGACAATGTTGTAATAAAATTGCCGCGAGTAAAAAAATATACCAACATATATTTCGTTAATGTAAAAATAAGAGATAGCTACACCGACGAAACCTCCATACAACATACAACCAGAAGACAGACATGGTTGCAATTTCCTCTAATATTGTTTAATGTTTACTTGGACCATTTATTTAAAAAAGCACTTGAGGCACGGTCATATGAAAAAAAATCAATGGGGAATTACCTAATGTAATTAGGTATGTGAACGATACAGTAATTATGAAGATTGATACATTGAAAGCCTGGAAATTCTGCTTGGTCGTATTCACGAAGTAAGAGCGGCAATGAGCATTAAAATAAACTCAAACAAAACCAAATTTTTAGTCATTAGCCGTAACCCATATCAAGATGCATAGCTTTAGTAAAAGGAGTTCAAGTTGAAAAAGTTTATATTAATGAAAACATCATAACGGATCAACCACATCCATACATAGAAATACATAAAGATAAAACGCAAAATAGCAATGCCTAAACCTAATTTTTTTTGGAACCCATGTCTTTGCAATAAACACATTTTTTTGCAATAAACACATTTCTTTGCAATTAACACCTCAATTTAGGCAAAAAATGATTAAGTGCTTTGTTTGGTCTATACTCTTGTATGGAGCAGAAATGTGAACCCTAAAAGGATCAAGCATAAACTGAACTGAAGCATTTATAAGTGGTCTATTGAATGTTAAACACCGAAAAATGTAATATCTGAGACCTATATTAAGGGCTTATTGATTAAAATGCTACAAATACTTCTAAAAGATTAAATTGAGATTAAAATGCTATACTATGACATCGCTAAAGTAAAACTTGGCACGCTATGTGACCAGAATAAATGATGAGTGGTAGATTCAAAAAATTACAGTGTGAAGACCACGACCTGACCTAAGTAGAGTTAAACCACCTACACGATAGACAGACGATGTCAAAAGAATCACTTGGAATTGGCTGCAGGAAACTGAAGACCGACAGAACTGGAAGAAATTAGAGAAGGGCTATGTTCAATTTTGGACACAGAAGGCTGGATTTAATAATGATCAAATGTAACAAAAGATCGAGAAGCCTTCACAAATAGTCATTACCAACGTCGGACAATTCTGATACAACACGTGAAGGAGAAGAACGAAGCCAATTCATTGGGAGATTTTTCTGGTGAAGCAATTATTATGACGTTACTATTTTCCTATCAGCCTTGATTATTTATTTGAAAATAAGTATTGCTATTATAACAGTATACCTCAATTTATGGAGTAACGACATAAGAATAATCTCAAATCTATACTAAAATCAGACAGCAATGATTACGATACGTTAAAAGGAATATTAACTAATGGAATAATTTAAGAAAATATTAACATGCTAATGATACCATAGAAAATGTGTACCAAATTAAGATTCTGAAATTAAAAGTAGATACAACTGACATAAGCCGCTTTTGGTAAACCAGCATATATCTTGAAAAACAAATCCATTCCTATAAATTTAAAGAAAAAGGTATATAACATATGCATACTCCCAGTTTGTACTTCCAAAAATGAAACATACTTAAAATATCACTAAGAGACAAGATTAGAACTACCTAGATCAGAAGTACAACGAAGATCAGGGACATCGTAAAAGAAATTACAAAAATAAAGTAACGCTGGGTCGGTCACATAGATAGATACCATAATAACAAATCGACGTGGAGAATACTATATTGGAGACAAAGTAAGATGACAATAAATATGGACAGACCCCAAAATAGGTGGATGGATGACATAAGATCAGTGAAAGGTGAAAGTTTATTTTAAACAATAAAAAGAAAGGCCTTAAAATAAACTATAAAGATACCAAATTTATGGAGACAAACACGACACACAGTCCGGAAGAAGTTCTGATTGCTATTGAAGCAGTTTTTGAAAAAAATATAAAGGAAATACTGATAGCAGGATATTATCATAAACAGTAAGATCAAAACATAAAAAACATATCATTTAAATTAAAATTATTCTTGTTTATTTTTCAAAAAACATAATTGCCAAGTTAAAATATAGTTTTGAAATCTGAGAAATGTTTGATTTGAGTTGAAATGCATTTTTTATGTTTATCATCTTCCATTGTTCAATAAAGCCGGATCTGTGTTAAAATGTCAATTATATCAATGCATAATATTTTGATATTTGCTTGTGACAACTGTGTTTTTAAGTTTCAGTAACGTCTGTTTGGGTTCTTAACCAGGTTGCTAATTGACCAGATGGTTTTTATTAAAAGTTTTTAATAACTGACATTAAAATAAGTATAATTTTCACATACTAAATACTTTTTACAAGTAGTCACTTTAGTAATGAAGTCTGCTAAATATTACAAAACACGCGACACCGAAAAGTTAGAACCTGTTTAAATGTCTGTTAAACATAAATGTTCTACTATAACTACAGGTAGATGATGAGAAATAAGAAAAGAAATAAAAACTATAATTAACAAAACAAGACTATTGTTAAATTTTTTGTAGCATCTTCTATTTACTAAGAACATCCTAAATTAACTAAAATAGTGAAGTTTTAACAAAACAATAAAATCGTGATGTGAGAAAAAACTTTTTTTTTAAGTAGATCGGTATTCACACTGAAGAGTACCGTCAAATGGGGAAGCATTGGCCCAATTTTTTTATTTTTTTGGTAATATTTGGCCTGTAATAAAGTACGTGGTAATCTCTATGGTACGTATTATTTATTTATTTATTATATATTTGGCGATCCAAATCGAAATGTTAACTTTATAAAACTGCTGCACGAAAGATTTTTGTGGATGAGCAAAAAAAACCATCTTCTCAGACCTTTCAGCTACGAGTTCTGGCGTCTTCCAACTGATCTTTTGCCCTCCACTTTACCTTTCAATATGATTTGGAGTAATTCATATCTTTCACCTCTTAACACATGACCCAAGAACTGTATTTTTCTCTCTTTGAATATACTGAGTTATTCTTTTTGTTTACTCACGCGCCGAAGTACGTCACCATTGGTAGCTTTTTGTATCCATGGAATTCTCAGCATCCGTCTGTATATATACATTTTAAAGGCATCTATTCTTTTTTCTGTTTCATAGTTTATTGTCTAACTTTCACGGCCATACAGCAAAACAGGATTTTTTTTTGGGTACACTAGTTTTGGAAACATTTGCGTTGCTAGCATGCTAGCTATTAGGACGGTGTTATCAGCGTACCTGATGTAGTCTATGCTGGTTTCGTTAATCTTGATTCCACTTTGAACCTCGTCTAATGCTTTTCTGAATATAATTGTCGCACTCTTTGCCGGATTCGTATATCTTTGGATGTTGTGTGCTCTATTGCAATTGTTGCCATTTGGTGCCAATAAAGTTCTAATATAATTCATTATCATCATCATCAATGGCGCTAAAATTCTTCGTGGGTTTTTGCCGCGTTTACTATTGCCTTTCATGTTTGTCGGTCCTGTGCCAGTAATTCCCATTGTTGCACTCCCATTTTCTCTAGATCTTCTTTGACTGCATCTTTCCATCTTTTTGCCGCCCTACAGACCTTCTTCCCTCTGGCCTTTCCCAGAACAAATTGTTTATAAGGCGATTGTCGTTACTGCGTATCACATGGCCTGCCCATCTGAATCTATTGGCCTTTATATATCTGACCAGATTTTCTTTTCCGAATAGAGACTCTAGCTCGTTATTGTATCTGCCCGTCCATTTGTTTGTCACGCTGTCTCTGCAAGGACCATATATCATTCGAAGAATTTTACGTTCCCATATAACATAATTCGCAAATCATTTTTGTCAATTTCAGTTGTTCTCAGAATTTCGATCATCTTTTGATGGTTAACGCAGGTAAATGCTTTTCGATAATCATGCATATACATCTACATTCATGTCTGCATCTGCATTTCGAAATCCGAATTGAGTGTCGCTCATCTGAAACTCACACTTCTTGTAACTAACTAAGACCGTTGATTGAAAGATTGGATAATATCCTACCCTATAATATTTCAATTAACGCTAAGACTTATGTAATGATAATAATAATTAAAAAATTAGTTTACATGCTAATAATGCTCGCCATTCACCTCCTGAGAATGTGAAAATCTATTAATTTATTTGCTAGCCTTTTTTTTGGGAAGCGTAGCTTTCTTATCGCGGGCTTCGGACGGAGCTGTAAATCACGCAGTAGTATAATAAAAAACAGACGAACGACTTGAACAGCTCAAACGATTATTACGACAGATCATGGGAATCACATATTGTATACCTATAGGTATATATAATATTATATATACTGCGCTCTAATACGACTATGTATAGTTGTACAATCAGTGCACTCATCTCCCACTTACTCTCTTTCAATAATTTTTTTTTTTCTTTTTTTTCACACACTACGTGGAGTAGCAAACGCAGTTCCATGTGTGTTTTTGTTAGACGTTTCAGCCACGTGCTCTCTTAAATTTATAATTACTGTTACTTTTATCTTAATAAAATCAGCGTAAACCACGATAAAAAAGCTATGCTTCCCCTCCTTGGTCACTGCCGGAGTTTCAAATTACGTTTTTTTTTTTGTAATAAAGTTAAAAATAAACAAGTACTATGTAGTAGGTAACTGTTGACAAAACAAATCACAGTAATAAGTCGTAGAATAAAAATGGTTCATTTATGTAAGTGAGAAGGATCGTATTGGAATATGAATAATGACCGGTTACAGTGATAATGTTAGAACAGCATTATTTAAATTATAAAATTTGAATATTTGGATAAAAATGGTCCTTTAAATCCATTTTTATAGCACAAACTTGACTGGTCATGTGTATATAGATTTACTAAAAAACTAAATGATTCCTGCACTTTAACAGAATAGCCAGTTATCACAAAATTTTTGGTTTCAACATGACGGAGCGCTTCCCCACTATTATTGACGGGTTAGAAATGTTTTAATGTTACTTTGACAAATTACGGATTAGAACCAAAGGATTCATGAAGTGATTAATTAATTCTTTAGATTTTTTACTTTGAGGTTATCACGTAAACATTTGGGGCATTCCAAACAAAGAATTATTGACGAATGTGAACTAATACGTTAAGAAATCTTGAAAAGAGTGACTCACGAATTTTATAATAGACTTGCACATTATCAGGAGGTGAACGACAAGCATTTTAAACATGTAAAGAGCTTTTTCGGAAATTAATATTCTCATTGGTCTCAATAAATAAATTTACCTATTCTTCACCTGTAAAGTAATTTATTTCTCGTTTTAACAATTTTTTTCTAATAAACTTGGCTTGTATGAATTAAAAATAACAACGTCTTTTAAAATCTACAAAAATATACAGAGTGCCCCATTTGGTAAATAAGTTAAGGGTACTTCCTCTATAAACACCCTCAGATTAACTAATGGCTTGAGACTGCAGCAATATCATTGCTGTAGATTTGAACACCGGCACGTAAACACATACACACACAAACAAACAAACCAACACACACATACATACACGCAGACACTGCTTCACTTGGGTGTATTTATTTCCGACTCGAGGTAGTAATACAAAGTGCAAAATAATAAAACAGAAAAAGGATGAGAGTTCAGAAGAGGGCTCAGAAATAAGTAATTTTTCTGCTCTTATATTTACAAACAAAAAAAGCAAAGAACATCAATAGAAACAGACATACTAACATATATAGAACAAAAAAGACTAAAGTGGTATGGACATGTAAGAAGAACTAGCGACAGCAGATGGATAAAGAAAATAACCGAATGGAGCCCCATAGGAAGGAGGAAAAGAGGACGACCCCGAAAATCCTGGAGGAACGAAGTAGACAACGCCATGAGTAAGAGAGGACAGAACGATGGAGAATGGAACAACAGAGAGAGATGGAAACGGTTGAGCAGTGAATACTGTAGAATCCCTAAATATATATATATATATATATATATATATATATATATATATATATATATATATATATATATATATTTACAAACAAAACGGCAACGGTCAGAGAGGCGATTCTAGCCGCGGATTCTGTCTCTGCCCAAAATACTTAGTAAGAAGATGTCTCGACTCTGCGTTTCAAAGTATCAAAAATACCTCTCTAAAGATAAGCAAAGGAGAATAAAGAGAAAGGCAAAACTGATTGTCAAAACCATAGAAAATCCATATAAAATCAATGTCTATGTACTGGCAAAACCCAAGGGTAAATAGAGATCTCGGGAGAATAACATTTCTTCTCGCAACAAAGATTTGCTAAAAACCCATCGAATTCTAACGAGCAGACTTGTATAGCAATACCACAAAAGTACTTAGGATGGCGGTGGCATAGAGTCACAATCTAGATAAGGGTCAAGCTTACCTGACCACCAACAAACTGGAGCAAGCAGATACTGAGGTTCCTATTAGAACTCAGAATCAACTTCCGCAGTAACATACTTTAGTAAGACTAGACTACTAAAATAGTAAGAAGTATAAAGTGCCTGCGGCAAGAAAGCAGACTTAAATATAGTTGATCCCAATACTATGTTCAAGCGTCCCATGGTCCTCACTGCATTCCCGAAAAAGAGCATAATGAAGCAATTATCAAAACTTGCATAAGGAAACAAAATCAAGACCTTAAAACGAAGGACTGGTTGTTAAAAAATGAAAAATTAGAAGATCAGGGAGGACGAGCAAATCCTAGTCTATACAGTCGACGAGACAGAGACCTCTGTGGTTTCAATTAATTGTTGGCGAACCCCAACATAGTAATTTAGCTTCGGAATAACTTACTGTTTCTATAAGAATGTTCGATGTAGCTTTAATACGAGAACACTGAGTTTATAAAGGCAAAATAAGAGGTCTATCGGGCAGTATCGGGCATTGATTGAGAGCTTAGGATATGCCCATCTGCCGAAATTACTTGCTTAAGGTTGCGTTGTATCGTATGGACCAAATGATAATGCAACAAAAGAGAAAAAAAAATCTGCAAAATGTTACAAACAAAGGTAAATAACGAGGAAGGAAAGATTCTACTTATGGGAGACCTAAATAGTAGACTTAAAAGAGATAAAGGCTCCCCAATATAGGGAATACAAGAGCCGTTGTAAATTTTGTTTCCTTTTCGGATAGAATGCTGTTATTAAAAATACACGGTAAGCCAGTAAATATTAGTATACCGCAAGTGTATGATCCAACTGCAGATAAATCAGAAGCTGAAATATAATATTTTTATGAATAACGTAAAAAACTTTTACAATACACCAGAAAGGAAAAAATTACAATATTATTGGGCGATTTAAATGCAAAGATAGCAAAAGGCCGAGTGGATAATATAATAGTTGATTTTCGTTAAGAGGAAAACCTGACCATTGTGAACACATGGTTCGATTGTCACACCGTAGACTGTATACCTGGAGGTCAGCACAAGATAATAAACAAAATTGCATTAGAAATCGACTTTATATTAACCAATTTAAGATTTAGAAATCCATTATAAGCATTAAGATTTACCCTGCACCAGATGTGTCATCAGACCATAACCTTCTTATCTTAAATATGAAACTTAGGGTAAAAAGATAATAAAATCCAACAAATCTAAGGTGAATACTCAGTTGATCAAAAATTCTGTTATAAAGACACAAAACAAAACCCTACAAAAAAAAGAATGCCGAAAATCTTGGATAACACAAGAAATACTGGAAATCATGGAACAAAGAAGAAAATATAGAAACAAAAACGCAGATAAATATAGAGCAAAATATAAATTACTAAGGAACAAAATAAGAGAGGCTAAGGAAAAGTGGATGATGCAAACATGGAAATGGAGGAATTGCAAAAAAACATAATCATATAATTTACATAAAAAAGTTGGAAAATTATTTGGAAAATCCCAAAAAAAACGCCTAACCGATTAATTGTTAAAAACAATAAATCTATTGATAATCCAATTGAGAGAAAACAAGTATGGACTTAATGTATTTAAAGATCTGTTTATAGGCACAGGAACATAACCAACACAAATTGCTAACGGGGAAGCTCCAATAATATTAAAATCCAAAGTCCAACATGCTATAAACAATACAATATCTGGTAGGGCCCCTGGGCCAGATAAAGTTCACATAGAACTGATAAAACTTATAGATGAAGATAGTGTATGCGTGATAAATATTGTCTTTAACAATATATACAAATCTGGTAAGATACCTACAGAATGGCTACTATCGACCTTTGTTCCACTACCAAAAACCAAAAACCCCAAACACTGTTATAACATAAGAATAATCAGTTTAATGTTACAACTATTAAAAACATTTTTAAAGGTTATGCATGCAATGATATCTGATCTCTTATTTGTGAAGGTACAATTATCTTAGTAGGTATGCTTCTTAGCAATATCACATTAACCATTACAATCTATGATAATGATTCTTGGTTCATCAGGATGCTGTTTGTTAATTATAATTTAAACTCTCCGCCAATTCTCAGTTTATTGTCTTTTCCTGCATATACTGGCATATTTTTTTTACTCTTCCGCCTTGATCCTAATATGAATCGCTATCTGCAGAAAGGCATCATGTCCAATATGTACGAATTTTGTGTATTTTATTAAAATTGTTTCCAGTAGCAAAACGCAATGTTTACTACAAAAAGGAAACACGTCGGCATATTAGTATTGGCATAGCAACGCTTCCAATATTCTATTTACAGCAGAAAGGAAACTTGTCCAGGACAAGTTCTCTTTCTGCGGTAAACAGTTGCGGCGCTAGAACTGCGTGGCAAATATTCGAACTATCTTCACAGCTGAGTTTAGTCAGACAATATTGTGCTTTGTTTATTGATAATTGTCGTACTAATTAGATTAGAATTAGTGGTTCAGATGAGGAATGTCATGTAAACAAGAGAAGAAAAGTTTTATGAATGATGACAAATATAAAAGGAACATAATAAAGAAGTGTAAAGTGGCTGGACAAGAATACGTAAACTGGGTTGGCAAAACTGTACCAGCTAAAAAACCAGGCTCAAATTTTTGTACATTTTAGTTTAAATACCATTTTACTGATAATTTAATGTTGTATGTATTTAGAAGTAATATTAGGCTACTAAAACCTAACCTCAAAGTCATTTACTTATCTCCAATATCTTTTTCACTGAATTACTGTTACAATAAAGTCTTTTGTTGTTTTAGTTGCAAATCCAATTGCCTTGGAGTTTTCACTAAAAAAGATATGATTGAAATATACCATACTACATAACATGACAACCAAAACGGAACAGGACATTTACATCCAATCTGTTATGGAAATTAGTCAGATTGCAAGGGAAAGACCCAGGTCTAGTTCGTCAACCGCAAAACCCAAGGCTTTCAGTGTGATTTGTTATGTAGTACACAATGGAAAACGTACAAAAGTATGTAAAAATGGATTTATGAAAACATGGATCCACTGCAAAGCAGTGTTACTGTTTGTCCCATCTATTGCAACTAAATAAAACACCAACTGACAACAGAGGAAAAAACGTTTCAGGAAATGCAATACCTGAGTCCGCGTTGTCTAAATTAAGGGTCCATGTAGAATCATTCCCCACCAAAGTACTTACTTTACAAGAAAAGAAAGAAAGTATTTTTCAGCTAATATGAATTTAAAAATCAGGTACGACATGTTCATTAAAAAAGAACCTAGTTTTCTTATTTCAACATTAGAAACTGAGAAAAGGCTCTCCTACGAGTTTTTTTTGGACATATTTCAAGGAAAACTACCCCTCTATTAGCTTTGCCCAACCAATTAAAGATGCATGTGTTACATGTGAGGAACTAAATTTAAAAATAAAATGTCCTGTTTTGAATGAGAATGTAAAGCGAACAGCTGTCACTGAGCTAACAGTACACAAGCATAAATCTAAAAAGTTCTATGCATCACTGAACGAAGTGACCACGCAGTGTGTTAGTAAGCCTGAAGAAAATATCGACATCTGCATAGATTTTATGGCCAACATTCTCGCGACACGGGAATGTACAATTTTTATCTATCATGAAGGTGAAGGGAGTAAAGGCTCAAACGAAGTTTGTACTATGTTAGATTGGTACATAAAAAACAAAATTGGCAGTGGTGTAAAAAACCTTTATCTGTTTGGCGACAACTTCTTCTTCTTCTTCATGTGGCATTTTCTCTAAGAAGGTTGGCCACCATCATGGCAATTCGCACTTTCGATACCGCTGCTCTAAAGAGGTCAGCAGAAGTGCAGTTAAACCAAGCTCTTAATTTGTTTAACCAGGATATGCGTCTTCTTCCGCGACTCCTTCTACCCTGTGTTCTTCTAGCATCTCAGAAGTCTTATCTTTAAAGAAATTGAAATGCCCCTGCTGCAGAGTACTTTTTTCAGTTTGTTGAAAGAATTTCTTGCCTGTCCTATTCTTGCCTTAATCTCTTCTGTATACTCATTATTTTCGTTCATTATTGTACCCAGATATTTATATTTTTCAACTTTTTTAATTTGTTCTTCATGTATTGTTATGTTTTCTTGACGCTGTTGTGCTTTTGTAATTACCATAAATTGTGTCTTTTTTGTGTTTAGGAAAAGTCCGTTTTCTTCACTGACTTCTACCACTCTGTCAACCATTTGTTGTAAATCCTCAAGACATTCCGCTAATAAAATAGTGTCGTCGGCAAACCGTATATTATTGATTGGTCGGCCATTTACTTTTATTCCCATAATTAGTTCTTCTAGTGGTTCCTGGATTATTTTATTATTTTCTCTGAATACAAATTAAACAAAGTAGAAGACAGTAATAACAGATGAAAAAACATATAAATTCGAAGACGTAGAAATATTCCAGTATTTAGGAGCTACATTCACGAGAAGACCAAATATGAAGGAAGAAATCCAAGCGAGAATTATGGCCGGTAACCGTTGTATTTTTGCACTAAACAATTTATTAAGAAGCAAAAACATATCTAGAAGGGCTAAGATAAGAATATATAAGACAGTAATAAGACCTATTGTATTATATGCCAGTGAAACATGGACAATGAACAAATCCGAGCAAGTCTTGCTGCAAGTCTGGGAAAGAAAAGTCCCCAGGAAAATATTTGGAGGTAAATTATGGAATGGTATATGGATAAACAGACCAAATATGGAATTAGAGGAGATGTATGGAGAACCGAATATCGTAGGGATCATAAAGTCACAAAGACTGAGATGGTTGGGACACATCCAAAGGATGGAAAACACGAGACTGCCAAAAAGAATGCTAATGGGAGGAATAGGAGGGAAAAGGAAGAAAGGCAGACCGAAAACCAGGTGGAAGAAGGATGTTGAAAAAGACATAGAAAAACTTAAAATACCAAACTGGAAAAATAAAGCAACAAACAGAAAAGAATGGAAAAGAATAGTAACCCAAGCCATGGGCCTTTTAGGCCTGGAGAGCTAAATTATATATATATATATATATATATATATATATATATATATATATATATATATATATATATATATATATATATATATATATATATATATATAGAAGACAGGACACAGCCCTGCCTGACGCCCCTCTCAATCTGTATTTCATTTAAAAAGACGTTGTTCTCTTCTACCACAGCGATCTGATTATAATAGAATAGCGCTAATGATCCTGATGTCTCTCATATCTAAGTTTTTCTTTTCAAGTAATTCGATAAGACGGTTATGTCTGACCTTATCGAAGGCTTTGTTGTAATCCAAGAAACACATATATACTGCCTGATTAATATCCATGCACCTTTACACAAGTATATTCACAGCGAACGGGGCTTCCCTCGTTCCCAGTGCATTTCTAAATCCAAATTGTGTGTCACTTATGTCCTGCTCAAGTTTGTTGTGTATTATCCGGTGTATAATTTTTAAAAATATTTTGAGCGTATGACTCAATAAACTTATTATCCGGTGGTCTTGGCATTCTTTTGCATTTGGTTTTTTTGGTAATGTTATCATCAGCTAATCTCTAGGAATGATTCCTGTACTGTATATTGTATTGAATAAGTCGACCAATATTCCAATTTGCTGTTCTTCTATTAACCGTATTACATAATGTCTACAGGTATTTCATCAGGACATGTTGCCTTGTTGTCCTTTGTTCACTTTATCGCCTCTAATACTTCATGGTGGGGACAACTGCACAGGGCAAAATAAGAATAATACTCTGATTCTCATGATGATGTACTTGTGTGAGATAAAAAAGTTTAATGAAGTCAAACTAACCTTTCCTGTTAGGGGCCACTCTTTTATGCCAAACGACAGAGATTTTGGAATCATCAGAAGAAAATTAAAGCAAGAACAACGATATTATACTATTAATGAGGTTGAAGAGCTTATAATGAAATCATCAAAAATTGACGGCAAATTTTTTGTTAATAAAATGACTGCTGATGATTTCATTGACTCCAATTCATGGTGGCCCCAGTTTTATAAAAAAAACCTGCCTAAGTGATGACAAAAATATCCCGAGAAACCAAAAAAGGGCTTTTGCTATATCACAATACAAAAAAATGACTTTTTCATCAAAGAATCCTAACACGGTTCATTGTAAGATGAACATTATAATGGATGAATTCAAACTACGGAATGCAGTACATTCAATTCAGGCTCCTACTAGAAGAGCATATTCAACTGTTCTTCCAATTAACAACAAGAAAATGGAAGACATAAAGAAAACATTGGTATACATCCCGGAAGAAAAAATGAATTTTTGGAATCCGATTTTGCCATAGCTAATTACACCGGCATTTACAGAAGAAAACTAAAAACTTGAACTAAACTTTACGTCAAAGTTTTAATTTATGATATAATTACTTTATTTCATGCATAGGATATTGTTTTATTTCATCAAATTAATTCTTATAAAATATTCTGTTTGTATATTGATTGTTTTGCTTAGAACTTCTTAAAGTTTCTTGTTTACGACAGAAAGAGAACATGTCCTTAACACAAAAAATTTCCCTACCCTCTTCTCTTAAAATATTTAAATATTTTATAAGTATGTAGTAGTTCAGAATGCCCATTCATATAAACCTTAAATGCAAAAAAAAATTAATACCAGTAGTGTGTTTGAGTTTACCAAGTTTTGTGTCCCTCCTGAAAAATTAGCAAAAGTGGACACTGTGTGTACCGGTATTGCAACTTCTTACTTGTATTGTTCGCATTTTTCCATAATAAATTACTAGATATTTTAATTATTGAATCGGGAGTTTTCAATGCACTAAAAGAGCTAAATTGTGACATCCTTAGATAGACCTACCAAGAAATGTATTCCTTGCTTTGTCCCTATTATACCGGCTCCTACACCCTCAGATGTTTTCTCGCTTATATTGTTATCGACAAATATGAATGAAAAAGTTATGAAATAAGAAGCAACAGAGTATTTTAAAGGCTGGTCGCTAAAACGACTACAAATACTTCTCTGATAAAATTTTAAGTATTTACTGTCACTCCTGTTTTAATAGCTCTATTATTTTAATCTTTTTAAACACCTTATTGAAAGTACTTAGTAAGCACGCACTTTGCATATTGATTTCAATATCCACTTGTGTTACCATTAAAAAACTGGCTCCATAAATTTAAAACACCAATCAACGTCATACAGACACAGACACCAAAATAAATTTTGATGAGCAAGTCCACCTGTGCTGCGATGACGGTGGTTAATGAATTTTTATATGCATACTTGCTGGAAAATCGCAACGCCCGATATTAGTTACGTAACTTTTATCACTGAATCTCATTACGGGCTGCTATAATATTAAAAAAGGGCCATTAAATCAGGAGGTCGTTTCTCATTAAAAATATTGGAAACACCTGATGTTTACAAGTACTGAAATTAAGTTTAACACAATCGTTGTCATAAATTATCCACCAGAAGTTTTTTACTGCCACTGTATGCAATTAATATATCAAATGTAACTTTGTTGTAAAAATATCGTTATTTAATTTTTCGGTCATATCTGGTGAGACGGTTTTTCTTAAATTTTTTTTTAATTATCAGTTGCAAAATTATCTATTTATCTACTATATGTAATGGGATTAAATTACAATTTGAATTAAAAATACAATATATTTGACATTTCGGTTTTCACCGGATTTTTCGGATAATTCGGATTTGTAATTATTTACAAATAAAATTGTGGTTGAGTCTCTTTAAATGTAGTATATAGAAAATATATAATTAGAAGAAAATAATAAAAGAATAAAACCGAAGATCACCCATCATCAGCAATACAGAATAGTTTGAACTATGCTTCCCGAATCATTAACTAATAATTCCTTTACCGTCATGTAAGTAGTATTTTGTTTTTTACTAATTTATTACAATTCAGTACATTATCTTATACCAATTTATGGGTTTTTACTTTGTCTGCTACATCAATTTTTTTATTTAATAAACACAGACATGTAATATTGGCATAATTACTGTAATTTTTATCTTTATCTTTATAAGACAGCACCCTAATATGGGCTTTTTATAATTTCAGCATTTAATTTACTTTGTACCGTTTGAACTGAAGATGCTTTGCAAAGTATAGAAAGCGAAACCGGTCGTTTTGGTAGTAAAATTAAATTGATTGTAAGTAAGTCTTATTTTATTTCTTTTTACCTATTAGAAGAAAATAGTTTGAGTTTTCAAAGCATGTGAAATGTTGGGTCGAATTCGTTGGGATTTAAGGTTTGTTTTTACGAGTAAAATTATTCAGAAAATACTATTTATCTCCTTTGGAATTATTTCAAGATATAAAGTGTTTGTTTAAAAGTATTTTTTAAAATCCATCACAAAATTCAAAGCATAAAATTCACTAGATCTTCCGTAACTTTACGGCGGTACTCCTTTTTGTTACTGTTTGTTGGAATATACGATCTATATCTTTTTTATACAGGCGTAAGGTGGGACAAAAGTAATGACCCGATGTTATTTTGCTGTAATGCTAATAAAAAACTTTGGCACTTTGGCTCTATATGTAAAATTGGTTTATTTAATCCATTAGAATTTATTCCAATAAAGTGGAGAAAATTATATCTACCACTGGCCGCTGTGAGAGTTGATGACTATACGTGCCCGTTTTATGGCACTTTCCATCACTTTTGTCAGAACTTTGGGAAACAGGTCCTCGCATTCCTAACAAATATTCCCCTTAAGGGCTTTAACAGCCTGAGGCTTGTTAAAATAAATCCACGGCTAAAAAGACCCATAGAAAGAAGTGTAGAACGGTTACATCGGGTGAAACGAACGATTATGCAACCTGGAAATGCTTCCTTCAGAATACCGGTTGTGGCTCCAGCGGTGTGCGCCGCTGCACCGTCCTATTGGAACCACATATTGTCCAGTCCCAATTCATCCAATTGAGGAACAAAAAATTAGTTTATCATGGCTCTGTAGCGCTTGCCGTCCACAGTCGTGGTTAGGCCTGCGGCATTCTTAAAGAAAAATGACCCTATGACTCCTCCAGCATAAACAGTACACCACGCAGTAACTCAAAGAGAATGTAATGGCCCTTCGTGGGTAACACACGGATTTTTAGTGCCCCAGAAACGATCATTTAGTTTATTTACGTGACCCTTAAGTTTGAAATAAGCCTCATTGTTCACGATCGTCTTCCTCTTTGTTGCGATTAAGGATGGCTCGAGCATAGGTCAAACTACATTCGTTTTACAAATTCCCATCTGTCAACAAACGCACGTGAAAGCCAAACAGGGTCGTACTGAGGTATATTATACGATTTTTAAAAATATTTACTTTTGAAACTATTAGTGTAAGAATTTCTTGAAATTTAATCAATGTGAGCAAAATTTAATGTTCCATTGAAGGAAAATGTGCTAAAATAAAATATTCATTAACTGAGAGATACATAACAAAGTAAACATTTTGAATAAAAAAGCAACACGCTACAATTTGAATTTAAACAGACTGGCAAGTTTGGATCTGTAACGTGAGAATCCGTCTGGCTTAAGGCAATAAATTATATTTAATACCCTGTGACGAATGAGAGGGCGAATATCAACACGTGCTCATGTTTACAGATGAGAATTTGCTAAATGAATATACTTAAGATGTATTTGGCGGTATACATCTAACCGCTGATGTACTGCTTTCACTTTGTAACAGAGCATCTTCAAATCTTTTACCAAAATTCTAAATATCCTCAGATATCTCCTTTTCCTATACCTTAACCTATATTTCAATTTGGTTTTTTACATAAATATATAAGTAATGCATTAGACCGTTACTTGATAGAAGTTTACTTAAAACACTAAAAGCTTTGGTTTTCAACACTTTAACAGAATTTATTATAATTTATTATTACTACAACGGTTTCGGCAGAGTGCCTTCCTCAAGTGAGCTATTTTTGTTATGCATCTTTACTTTATAGTATTTAACTGAACAAGTTGAGGAGGGTACAGCTGTTTGTCTTAAGTTGGTAATTTAGAATTATACCTGTATTTTTTAATTTGTTAATTTTCATATAGATTTTATTAAAAATAGCTTAAGGACTTTATTTTGAATATGAAGAATTATAAATTGGTCATTAAAAGGATGATTATGACCTAGGAGGTGAAGCGCATACCTAGAATTTGATTTTGTAGTATTAAAAGCTCTTTTATGTTCTGCTATACATTTGTTAAAGTTTCTACCAGTTTGACCGATGTAAGTTTTTATGTAGTCGCCACATTTAAACTTATATACTCCACTGTGTAAGTACTTTTTCTTTGGGCTCTTCTTGTTTATAATATATTTGCTTAAATTTTTGTTTGTTCTACAAACTGGCAATTTTCCTTTCTTCTGTTCAGTTCAAAAGCCCAAAAGTTGATTTCTCTTGAAAATACAAAAATGTCGGCCTGAAATACAGAGGTATATTCTCCTAGTAGAATAGAAATGTTAATTTCCATCACTACCGAATATTCCTGCCCCCGATTCTAATAAACTATGCTTATACCAGGTATAACCCCTGGATTGTGAGTTTTCTCTATTCTATTCCTCTTTGGAGGAAATACCCACTTGGAAAGGTACTTCAGGCTTGTATCTAGGTGACAACTAGTCAGAAATCATCATCCATTCGGCATCACTAGTTTCATTTATTATGTTGCTATGTCCTGGGCTAACTGGTACGTTCAGATATGGTCAGGTTTTCTTGCAGTCTGTAATATCCTGTCCACCCCTCTTATAATTACATGTAAAGAAGCGCGCTCCGGTGTAGTCGTTGGTGTGCCCTCATTTCAATCTTAAAAAATAAGCCATAATATAGTCAGACTTATCATCAGTAAAGTTATTACGAATATGACATAAGAGAACAAAAATGACAATCAATTGATATATGTATGATGTGCATACTTTTACGAAAATACGTACTAGAATAAAGATAATTTTAGTGGCCTCAAAAATTTGTTTTTTGTGACTTATTATGACCCATTTAACTTTGTAAACGTAAACAAACGTAGTAACACTTGCATGCCGGGAGCTAAAGTTAATATAAATATACAAGGATTTCCACAGTTTTCACTGTATTCCTTCACTCAACCGTTTTCTCCAATTTTTTCTGTTTAGCCAGTCCCCTTCCTGTAGGTTTCTTCTACTCATTGCTTCGTCCACTTCATCTCTGAAAGATCTTCGGGGTCTGCCTCTCTTTCTTCTTCCTATTGGGCTCCACTCTGTTATTCTATTTATCGACCGATTTTGGTCTGCTCTTCTGACATGTCCGTACCAGGTTAACCTCTTCTATTCGATGTAGTCTATTATGTCGGAGTTCATTTCCATTCTTCTCTTAATCTCCATGTTATTTATTCTATCTCTTATTGTTATACTGCAGCTTCTCCTTAGGAATTCCATCTCTGTTGCTCTTATTTTGTTTTTGGTTTTCTTATTTATTGTCCAATTTTCACACCCATAAGTGAGGATACTTCTTGTCATGGTATTATATATTTTTTTCTTTGTTTCCATGCTGATGTTCTTATCCCATAGTACCGGGTTCAATTTTCGTATGCAGTCTCTTGTTTGTCCTAGTCTATTTTTTATATCTTCCTCCGTTGTTCCTTTTTTTGATATTAGGAAGCCTAAATACTTATACTTGTCTGTTCCTTTGATTTGTTTACCTTCGTCTATTTCCAGCTGTTTTATTTCTGTATTCTCCGTTGTTAGGTATTCAGTTTTCTTTAGGTTTATTTTCATCCCATTCTTTGTATATTCCTGCTCCAGTTTTCTCATCATAAAACTGAGGTCATCCTCGTCTTGTGCGATTACTATTTGGTCATCGGCAAAACTTAGTGTATATAGATATTCGTTTCTTACTGGTATACCCATTCCTTCGCACTTTCTTTTCCATGGTTTCAGGGTTTTTTCCAGGAATATTTTGAACAGGGTGGAGGATGTGGAGCAACTCTGTAGTAGTCCCTGTGTCGTCTTAAATGGACTGCATATTCTATTGCCCGTTTTGATAGCTACTTCGTTATTCTTGTAGAGTGCTTTTATCGCGTTTATTAATCTTCGTGGAACTTCGATGTCTTCCATTGCTTCCCATAGCTTGGTTTTAGGTATTGAGTCATATGCCTTCTTAAGATCAACAAAAGCCAGATGGACGGATCTATTTTTGGCCATTCTTTTTTCTATTAGTTGTTCGACCGTGTAAATGTGATCTAAGCATGCTTTCCCCGCTGTGAAACCTGCATGGTCTTCTCCGATTTTATCTTGTATATATATTTCTTTTCCTTTATGGTCTTTCCATACAGTCTGCCTATAGACGATATAATGCTGATTCCTCGATAGTTTTCGCAGTTTTTTCTATTTCCTTTCTTATATATTAATGTCATATATGCTTGGGTCCATTCTGCCGGTAAGTCTCTCTCAAACATTTTATGTATCATACGGAATAACTTTTCCGATCCAGCTAAAGTTAAAAAATCACAAAATATTTGATAGATAGTGGCAACATTTCTTAAAACAAGGTGAGCGTGCCAAATGAACGACAAGTTATGGTCGCAGCTTAAATCTTATATACTAAAACGCTAAGCCCTTTTCTTGTCCACCACTTTACTCAAAAACCATATTAGATAATTAAAATATTTTTTCGGAATATTATTAGTATTACGTATGAGATTGTCAAGATATACTTTTGGTACAAAAATTCACTTCCGGTTTTGAGATGAATGGAAGTTAAAATTTACTTTAAGTTTTAGACCCCACAATGTATATATGGATCGAAAGGTCTCGTCGAGACGAATCTAAATATGTACTTTCGGTTGCGATCCGACACTGGAAGTGACCCGAAACGCGCATAAAACGTCAAGATAGAGCAAATCTGACACCGGATTCGTGATCGTTTTGAGGTCGACTTCCATAATCACTTTTTTTTTACTGGTATTATTATTGATGAATGTTATGTATATTCTTGCTTATATTGTTTGTATTGATCTCTTAATTTCTCTCGCAAAATAAAAATTTCATTTAAAAAACTCGATGTTGAGTTGGTCCGCTAGTGACTACTATTTTGGTTTGAAAATACGATGTATATGACATGTTTAAAATTTGACGCAATATGCAGTAAATGGTTAATTTCCAATAAAGATAGTAAATTTTATTATTTTATCCATCCGATTATTTCTTCTATAATATTGACTTTTCATTTGATAATTAAATGAAAAATTGTCGATATTATAAAACAAAATAATCAACCGCGTAGTCCATGAATATATCAAACATCCCAGACCTCCCAACTAATCATAAAGAAGCTGCGAGAATCAAAAACTATTAAGGAATCTTTTTCTGCTACGTCACTTTGGAATGTTCACATTTGATTTTTGGTAAGCTGATACTACCTATGCTCCAACTGTTTGGCTGATACACATACATTAAATATAATTTGACTACCATTCAGTTTGTTAATTTTATCGGAATATATTTTATATCTGCATGTGCCGGCTTTAGACCATTTTTAAAGAATAATTAATAACTACTAATTATATTTGTTATTTAACTACATTGTGGTTTATCTAAGTGTTTATCTATTATGATAGTAAGTTTTGACTATCTATTTATTATTGTTTAACAAACAATTTTTAAGTCTGTTAAAGTTAGATTTTAAACTTATAGACGAAGACAATTTAAGAGCAATAACTATACTCTTTAACAACATATACAAATCTGGTGAGATACCTACAGAATGGTTGCTATCGACCTTTGATCCGCGACCAAAAACCAAGAACCCCAAACACTGTAATGACTTTAGATTAATCAGCTTAATGTCACACTTATTAAAAACATTTTTAAAGATTATACATGCAAGAATATTTAGAAAGTGCGAAGCAGATATGAGTAATAGACAGTTTGGCTTTCGTAACGGCTTCGGAATAGTGAAAGCTCTGTATAGTTTCACAACTCATGCCCAAAAATTTCGAGACCAACACAAAGATCTTTTTGTTACGTTTATAGACCATGAGAAAGTTTTTGACAAAGTTAAACATAACATTCTTATGGAATGTCTAAAGAGAAAAGGACTCGACACAAATGACATTAACATTACTATTTAATATATATTGCGAAGAGTCATTTACGCAAGCACTTGAAAACTGTACAGAAGGGATCAAGATAAATGGTGAAAATATAAATAACATCAACAACAACAAAACCATGGTTATCAGTAAGAGGGGCAAAGTCATTACAAGGATCCAGATAAAAAATGAAGATATTAAGCAAGTGGACACAATGAAATACTTAGGATTTTGGATTACTGAAGATCTGAATCCGAATTCAGACATTCGCTCAAGAATAAAGCAATCAAGAGCAGCCTTTTTGAAAATGAGGAAATTTCTGAGTAACCAAAGGCTCAATCTGTAAATCCGATATCAGATGGTAAAATGTTATATCCACTTTATTCTTCTTTATGATGTCGAAGCCTTTACTGTTAATTTTGACTTGAATGAGAAAACTGGAAGCTTTTGAGAAGTGGCTTTTTAGGAGAATTTTAAAGATACCATGGACCGATCGTATGACGAACGAAATGATGTTGCACATAATGGGAAGACACAGAGAACTTTTGACCACCATTAAAAGGCGAAAGACAGCATATTTGGGGCAAAAACTTAGAAATGATAAGTACAAGTTGTTGCAGCTGATAATGAAGGGTAAAATCGAAGGAAAAAGGGGTCCTGGTAGACGACAAATATCCTGGCTGAAAAACATTCGCGACTGGACAGGGTTAACACACACAGACGCTCTTAAGAAAATCTTGCAATGGTTATAGCCAACCTTCATTAGTGGAGACGGTTCTAGAAGAAGAAGAAAGTTGGATTTTGTTACTGAGTTTATTTCAAATCACCAGCAATATTTGAGACAATGGCGAAAAGAAACAACTTTTAGGAAAAGTTTTACTACTTTATTGAGTAAAATAGTCTGTTTGTATGGTAATATACGTTCAAGTTTCAAATAGAAATACATATAAGACTCAAATACCAATATCTTTTTAAACATAGTTAACCCTTTGAGCCCAACTTTTGTTAAATTAAAAAAACAGGATTTTTGTGAAATTTATTTATTTTAGTATATCCTTAAAACAAATTCAGTCAAAATAAACTCAGTATATCAGGATGTGGTATTCTCAAGATACCAGCAGGAACATAGCGTAACAAAAAATTTAATGAGAAATAAAACCAGATAGCACTTCTTTCTTCCTGTTCTTCCTATTGTTTTGCATGAAACCTTGCAAAACAATTTTTGTTAGAGACAAAGTCCGACATTGCAAGATGAACATTTCCACTGTCACATTTGCTGTCGTGCTGCAGTTGGCACATCTCAAAATAATAGTTCTTTGTGGCATATGAGAAGACTTTAAATGGCGCAGTTCCAAGGGAATATGGCTTTTGAATTTACTCACTGGCTTTTCTGCTGACGGTCTTCTACTTTTTAATTGTTCTGGAGTTCCAATAAGGTCTAGTCACAGAGAGCCGAAATTCTTTTAAAGACATACTTTTGGATTGGCTTCTAAGTTAAAATAGAAGGAATGCATGTACGACGCAAGCATCCACAAAATAAAAAAAAAATATTCCCTGCCACCATTTGTGTGATTAACGATTCACCTCATAAAGACTTTTCAACATGTCAAATTTGTCAACATACCCCATATGTGAGTTGTAGAGCACTATCATTTGTGGACATGAAACCTCATTCAGAAAAGCATCTTTTTGTCATTCCTTTACAACTTCGTTTGTTGCTGTATTTTGGTAATTTGCTAAAAGAAAGCAACGCAGATAGTCCATCTGTTGAAATACGGTAATCTAAATCTCCTCGATTCATTTGATTGTCAACTTTAAACTCTGGTAAATCTCTTTTTTGTGTACGGTTCCACTTGCGTAAATTCTAACTGACAATAAAGATCTCTGAAGATAAATACAGTTTTATTAGTTGACAAATAACACTTGGTGGTGTTTATTTACTAAGACCCTTGTTAGATCCTGTACGATTCGCTGTCTTAAGTTTTTTTCGGTGGGAATTTCCCACTTTACCGGTATATATCTGGAACTTGCACATAAATCCACTTAAATCTGCTCTAACCCATACTTTGTAGCTCCGTTTTATAGATTTATTGGGCATGTACTGTCGAATACTGCTTCGATCTTTGAATCGTATTATAGACTCATCAATCGCTTGAAACTCATGTTGATTCAGTGCTGCAAGAAACGTTTTCATGAGTTTGGTCAGTATAGGTCACACTTTGTAAAGTTTGTCAAATCCGGAATCATTTGGTAGATGCTTTTGGTGAAAAGCTTGGCCCAAACTTGGATAACTCATGTAGTTTGATCACCTTGATGATTACTCCGTCATCGCCAGGGAATTTGTTATTTTTCATTTCTAAGAGTGCCGTTTTGATTTCGTATAAAGTTATTTATGGCATTAATTCTATTTGTTGGGTAAGTAAAAATCTAATTATGTTTCCTTTTTTCTTTTTGTTAGTATTCTTGTGAACAAGTTGTAGAGGTAGTTTAACAGGCTTATGGATCGGCAATTCCCAAAGGTCCGTTAAGTCGCCATTTTTGTGAAATAAAATGGTAAGTACACTTTGCCATTTTGTAGCTGTTTCACTTTGATGCAGCTGTAAGTTCAACAAATCCTTTATATTCTCTACAAGTCTGTCTACTCCAATCTGTACGGTTTCCTACTTATAGCGATATTTTCTTCTACCGCTTTATTTTTTGTTATTTTCTTTATTACATTTCTTATTTCCATTTGTTTTTTGCCATTTGTTAATTTTTTCTTTAAATATTTGTATCCTTTTAGTTTTCCCTCTAAGTTCATGGTGTTTTTTGCTTCCATTACTTTGTATTTTTCTCCTTTCTTTTATTAATGATTATGTTTGGAGACTTTGAAAATTCTTTCGTTATGTAATTTCTTTTGGCAGTTTATCTTCTGGTTTTCCTCTACAGCATTTATTATAATATAATTTAGGGTGTTATTGCTTTCGAGAATGGTAGTTAATCTATTCTTCAAGTTCATTAATTTATATTACTAGGCTTTTTCCAAATACACGTGGATCTCTTCTTTTTGATCACGCGGTCCTCTTTCGTCCGTTCGCCGAAGTGAGTACATAGTATACAGTGTTAGTGTTTGTGCTTTTAGGTTTTTAGGTTTTCCTAGCAGAGGGTCAGACGGCTGTCATAGACAAAGCCAAGTTCTGACCGCTGGAAGCCGGCCAAGAAGTACAAAGCCGTCGAATTCGAAGAGATAACCTGGTGAAACCAACCACGTGGTCGCCACGTGGCCGTACTTGGAGTTTATAAGGTAAGTGCTGTGTTTTTTGCTGGTCTACCAGCGTTTTGTACTCTCTGACGGAGATTCTGCTGGTCACGGTGTAGGCTTAGTGGGTGGTCCGTAAGAAGCCATCCACGTTGGCCGTTGCCGGGGCTATCAGCTTCCATCGGAGTCTGTGAACGGTCGTGCCGGCACAAATCTGCACTTAACCAATACATTTAATAATATCTACGGGGGACCGCTAGCCCAAAGTAGTTAAGTATAGTCCGGCTTACCAGCTATCTCGCACATTGCACAAGGTGCTTGAAAAAAGGTGTCATCTTGGTGTAATTACCTAGTTATCCACTTCGAAAATGCCAAGGTCGACCCGCTCCAACAGGTCGAACAAAGTTACTCCTGCTGAACCACCCGACCCTGGGCAACACTCCAAAGACATGCCTATCATCGACAATTACGACTTCCCTCCACTACCCGCACAAAGGACACCCGCACCACAAACCTTAATCACACCAACCAACTCTACCATTCCACCGATCACTTCTTCCTTTCCACCTACATTACACATCCCAGATACCACTCAATCTACTATCACTAATAACCTATCTGACACTTTTATGTCAGATATAATTTCCACCCTACCCGTAGAGCAGATTGATCGGTTGATAGCTCAACTGCAGCTGACCCGGTCATCTGCTATCCTTAATACACCCACTGCTCCTATCACCACTTTAGCCACTCAACCACAACAAAACCTCACCACACATACCAATACCATCCAACCAATATCCACCCATACCGCTCTAGCGACAAACACCCAATCTCCACAACTAATAAATACAGTCAACACACAACCAACAAATACCCGAAATTCACAACAAACACACGCACCTATCAACCCACCTTCCACACAAAACACACCCGCATCATACGCTAACGCCACCACCACTCCCAGACCCTCCGTCCCTGCATCCCAGGCCACTACCTCCACTCAACCCAAATCCTTCAATTATACCATCACCAATATACCTCGAGAGAAATCGACCCAAAGAGATTTCTTTCGCATCATTAACACTCGAGAGATCCTTCTCAACCAAATCTCGACTGTCAAGGTCCTTCCTACCCAAATTGCCCACCTAACTACCTTCCACCCGGTAAATCATGTCGAGTTACAACGTAAGCTCTGTGATGCGCTGGGCGATCCTAAAGTCCTCGTCTCACCTAAACATATTTCAACACCCAGAAATCCCACCCGCTCATCCAAACCTACATACATGGTCGTCGTCAAGGGGGTCGAAAGAGTCTACTCTGACGCCGACCTTACCCGAGCCTTCACGGACATGGATATCCCGTAGTTCGTCTATGGAGGATCATATCTAAGTCCAATCTTCCCACCACGTTCGTAAAGCTGGTCACGTCGAGTGAACTTAAGTACACGGAGATGCTGACCAGAGGTATCTTTATGGACGGCCTCCGACTCCACGTAGAATTACCACTCAACGCAAACCCAGTTCCTCCCATTCCAAAATACTGCGGCAGGTGCAGCCAGAACGGGCATACCATTACGGAGTGCCCGCAAAAGCAGTACCGCTGCCCTACCTGTGGCCAAGACCATAAATCCACGGCCTGTCCCACACCTCAATCACCTAAATGTCCCAACTGTGGCGGAGACCATGCGGCCTATTCGGTCAAATGCCCCCACAGAAGGGAAACACCTAAGACTCCTTAAGAGACACAACCAATTTCAACCGAAAAGCGAGATCCTCCATATGAACTAACTTCCGACATGAAGACGGTCATGGAGTTCACCTCGCTCATCCTAATCAACCTCCTCCCTGACCGACGCCAACTTATCCTCGACATTACCAATCACTTTACCACTTTGATGTTTGGGCACAAGAGCACTCTTCCTGCCCCTCTAAAGGACAGTACAATTGGTGCTGTGAACTGCCAGGGTGTTGCGAGAAAACGCCCCTTCATCAAGCATATCCTCCAACACTACAATATTCAAATCCTTGCCCTCTCCGACACCCTCGCCAAACAAGATCCCATCTTCCCAGGATACTGCACATTACACCGACCTAAAAGCCAAATTTCACACGGCATAGGCTTCCTGATCAAGTATGGCATCCCTTTTTCCCCACATACCATTCCTCCGCACATCCTTCTCAATGATGAAGACTTCCTGGCAGTTGACATCCACCTCGACAATAACGAGACCATCACCCTAGTCTCTTATTACAAGCATCCTCTACAACCGCTGTCCGAGACATTGTTTGACTACGTCTCCAGCCTGAATAAGGCTATCATTCTAGGAGACTTTAACGCCAGACACACCAGATATGGCGACAAGGTATCGAACCGTGCGGGCAATGTTCTCTCGGATTTGCTCCTTAACCTCCCCCTACACCGTATTCGTAACCGTGAACCGACGTTTGTGGGTCCCCAGGGCCTGTCAGTCATCGATCATATCGTATGCACGTACGACCTAATTGATCGACTTGCTGACGAATGCTTCCTGGGTGATTCTATAACGTCGGATCACCTTCCTCTGCTGGTTAAGGAACAGATACTAAATCCTCCACCTCCTGACCCTCCTAAAGTAATAAGAGACTACAAACGCGCCAACTGGGAACTCTTCCAAACATACTTGTCAAATAACACTCCAGAGTTAGGCAATTTTATGTACCCAGATGATATCGACCGAGGTATCACGGTAATTACTAACCTGATAAATCAAGCAGTTGATTTGTCGGTCCCTAATAGGGTTATCAACCCTAACAAACCACCTCTACCTCAGTTTATCATTGATAAAATCAAACAAAAGAGACGTCTCCTCCGTCAATTCCAACGCACCCGTAATCCCCTTGTCAAAACAGAATACAACCGTCTGTCTGCGGCGATCAAACTGCAGATCAACAATCTGCAGTCCAGACAATGGGCTGCGGCGACCTCCAGTCTTGATTACCGTGACAGCGGCAAATTCTGGCAAAAATTCAAATGCCTAACCAAACAAAAAACCAATAATCCGTCTCACCTTGTGGTGAATAATCAAATTATTAACTCAAACGAACAGAAAGCAGAAGCTTTCAAAACCCACTTACAAAATACCTTGGTATCTCCAGACGATCCGAGATTCGATCATGCCTTCTGTGATCGCGCAGTGAGAGACATAACACGACTGCTCAGAACCCCTTTCGACCCTCAGGCACCCCATGAACATCCAATCATGGCGCCTGTGGATCACCAAACCTTCATACAATTCTGCCAAATCGGCAAATCGAACGCACCGGGGCCTGACAAGATTGCCAGGAACTGTGTGCGTCACCTCCCGCTGAGCGTCACTCTATACTTGACGAACATAATCAATGCCACTCTTAAACTCTGCTACTTCCCAAAACCTTGGAAAGTAGCACATACAATTATGCTCTTGAAAAAGGGCTAGCCGCGTACCAACCTACACTCTTACAGGCCGATATCTCTCCTTAACGCCCTGGCGAAAGTCTTCGAGAGGATCCTTAAAGAAAGACTCGTAGACTTCACCACAGAACACAACATCATCCCACCTTACCAATTCGGCTTTAGAGAAGGGTACTCTACCAAAACGGCATTGACTGAAATCGTCACTCACCTTACACAAAGTCTGAACGACGGCAATTTGTCACTAGGCATCTTCCTCGATGTTCAAAAAGCCTTTGACCAAGTCTGGCATGTGGGACTGGTCAAGAAACTCGTGAGCATCGGGCTACCTACTCCATTCGTCAGACTCATCCACTCTTATGTCTCTCAACGGCGGATTACAGTCAAGGAGCGTGATCGGTACTCTACATCCTTCACTCCCACTGCGGTTGTCCCTCAGGGTTCCGTGTTGGCACCAATACTTTATACAATATACAACAGCGACTTCCCTAATCCCAGATATACACATACAACTACCTTACTATACGCAGACGATACTGCACTCCTTACAACCACACCACACGTCGACTCTGTACTCAGGTTCGCTCGAGATTATCTGCTCCTTGTTGAACAATGGTGCCAGAGATGGAGAGTGACACCTAACCCTAACAAAACACAGATGATCCTTTTCAGACACCCGTATCGCAGCCAATAAATTACACCTATCATCACCGAAAGGCACAATTTGAGTCTATGGGGAGAACGACTCCGTCTCCGAAACCAGGTCGAATATCTCGGCGTGCTGTTTACGCAAACACTACGCTGGAGTGACGACACTGAAAAAACCTGTAATAAGGTTAGGAGCCGACTCGGACTTCTCAACGCTCTTACTGGCAGATTCGGCCGCACTCACCCACGTACACTTATCCATACTTACAAAACATTTATCAGACCGGTCATCGAGTACAGATCTTGCATCTGTGCTGTGATGCCCAAGCACCTCAACAATAGACTAATCACACTGGAAAGGAGAATCTTACGTAAACTTAACAGAAAACGACGCGACTATCCTTCTGCACTCATTCATCGCCTGTCGAACATCCAGCCCATCAATGAGAGGCTTTCCTCTCTGAGCAGGAGTTATACAATTCGCACCATCCGGGGCCAAAACCTCAGAGCCCAAAGCATTCTCAAAACTACCTGCTCGTCCCACGGCAATATATTCAGAAGACGACCTAAACCCAAACACCCATTCCTACCCGCTATTCTGCTGGAACTCGCCAGCAACGAGCTCCCTGACGAATACATTGATATACAGGAGGCAACTCCCCTCTTTTACCGTCGCATATTATAATACCGAAAGTTCACTTCACTTAGAACTGACACCGACGGGGGGGATCGGTTTTCTGTGGTTTTCCGACACAGTGGGACAGAATAGAAGTTTAGTGCGAGATTCTGGAAATCTTTTTCTACGCTCCTGGGGTAGGATATATATTACATTTGGAGATAATGACATTTTCATTTTATTTTAGGAAGTGTTTGGCTTGCTTTTTAAAACCTGTCCCAGTTGTCAAGACATGTTGGCCGGTTTTTAATGGAATTAATTTTCCTTAATTCTAGTTATTACAGCGCAGCGCTTAGAATTTTGTAAATAGATCACTCTAAGTTTTTAAAATGAAAAGTAATTTAGTCTGATAATGTACAAAATATCTTCTCTTGTTAGTATAACTAGTCTGTATTTCTTGTGGTTTTTTGCAGCTACTATATTTGGTCATACTTCCAAACCCATTATACATTTTTTATAATATTACATCATTAACACCTAATTATACTGCTCTAATTTTAAATACTGAGGCCGTACCTGACGCGCTTCCAATTCTTTTTTATTTCTTTATTTTTGTTCAGTCAGATGGTGTGTGAAAAGTATTGGTTACCTACCTTTATTGCCTTTATTCGAACTGATTGCTTTGTCTGTGGGAATGGAATCATCGTATAGGAAAAAGTTTCTGTTGATGAGGTTTTTATTGTGTAATGTGTGATGTTGGCACGATAAAAAGTTATTAGATTCGTCTCTCGTTGACCAGAACTAAATAATACATGTGAATGATTACGAGAAAAGCGATTCTGAGGACAACTGCTATAGGTTTTTGTTGGAGTTAGCAATGTTACTATTAGATATCTAACGAGACAATTAATTTAATTGTGTAAAGAAAATGGTATAAGTCATAAAACAAAGAAAGAAATAAATATGTGAACCAAACGATGAAATATTGGTGAAACAAACAAGTTTTTCTTGTTATATTACTGGTTTGTTTTATAAACAATATGGACAAGGCAAAAAGCTCGGGTTCGTGCGGAAAAATATTCGTATGAGATTTTTTTGCATAATCACTTTCATGAGATATCCCACAGTAAGGTTCAAGAGGTTGTTAAAATTTTTTAAACATATTGTAAAAATTAATTTTTTCGGTCCGGACAAATTGTTTTGAATTTTTTGGATTATTCTGAACAAAATAGGTTTCTTGCAGTTTTTCTGTACACTAGACTGTTTTCGAGTAATAAATAATTTAAAACTGAGAAAAACGTAAAATTACTATTTTCAAGGCTCAAAAACATAAGTAAAAAACATTATTTTTGAATTCAACAAGGACCTAAATTCAAGTTTTCAAAACCATCAATTTCCGATGACTATTTTGGGCCTATTTCATTTTAAAACATTGTTTTTTAATTGTTAATGAGCGCTTATGATAGAACAGGCGCTCGGGCTGCGGCTTTTATAAGGTAGAGAGAGAAACAAGATCTAATTTTTGCTGGTTTAAATCTCATTGTATAAATAAGCCCGCCCTGCCATACGCGCTTTATTATCAATAAAAAACAATGTTTTAATAGCTTTTTATTCACCAAGGGTGTAATTAAGATAATTACGCCCGAAAAGCAACATAATCCAGCCAGACAGCTTCTGACCAGAGGGATGGATGTCGTTCAATAGGCATAATATATATACAATAATATACATACAAAATATGCATTTATATATATTTTGTAGGTACAATAAAATAAAAAGTAAAAACGTCTCAATTTTAGTTTTTATTATGTGAAGTGAAAAATAAAATCTTGTATATACCAGTGGTGCTTGCGCCCATCGAGTAACATTCATCCCTCTGACCAGAGAAGCCCTCTGCCTGGATTAAATTGCTGTCCGAGCGTAATTATCCTAAATAACACCCTTGTTGCATTTATCACTATTAAACCATTGTTTTTTAATTAATAATAAAGCGCGCATGGCAGGGCCGGCGGTCATTTGTACAATGAAAATTTAAACCAGCAAAAATGTGTGCCCTAGATGTTGTTTCTCTCTCTTAGACACGTCACAGCTGGAGTGCCCGTCCTTGTCATATGCGCTTTATTAACGAATAAATAAATAAATGAAAATATTTTAAATTAAAATGGGCCTAAAATACTTATCGGAAAATGATAGAAGGTTTGAAATTGAATTTAGGTCATTGGTGAATTTAAACATAATTGTATTTTTAAGCCTTGAAAATCGTAATTTTGCGTTTTTTTTCAGCTTTAAAATATTTATCACTCGAAAACAATTAAATTTACAAAAAAACTAATTGCAACTTGCCCAGACAAACCATTTACCCGGGACCAAAGAATTCATTGTTACAATTTAAAAAAAAATTGTTGAAAACAATTTGAAGAAATTTTCGCTTGGGCGACCTCTTGAACCTTATTTTAGTATATCTTATGAAAGTGATTATGCAAAAAAATCATATCGGAATATTTTCCCGAAAGAACCCGAGCTTTTCGCCTTGTCTGATATCAATATACTAATTTATTAATAGTAAATCAGAAAAACCAAATATCAAGTATTCAAACTGTTTAGTGTGTAAACTCAAAATTTTTCAATATCTTTTTAAAATCAGCAAATTTTGTGTAAAGTTACATATTTGGCAAATTTTTGTATCATAAATTTTGTCAGCTAACTTTGTTGTATCCTGTCCTAAGAAAGGCTGAGAAAGGAGGAGAGTTATGTCATCGACTTACCTCCACGTCACCTGGAAAACAAAAAAATAAGCTAACAATTCCAATAAAAGCTTTTGATACCCGACACGAATAGAAACTAACTCAGCAGCGAAAACGGACTATTAATATCTATTAATATAGGATGTTGGAAACATGGACACAACACGTGACAAACAGGGAATCATTAAAAAATATGAAAAAAGAAAAAGGAACACTCAGCACTACAATCATCATCGTTCTGGCTTTACAACCCTGCGTGGGTCCCAGACTTTTCAAGAATTTCTCTCCAGTCGTTCTTATCCATCGCCTTTCTCTGCCAAGCACGTATTCCCATATTTTTCATGTCTTCATCGATAATATCAAAGAAACTTGTTCTGGGTCTTCCTCTTCTTCTCTGACCAATGGGTCTATCAAGGAGCGTTTTTCTAGCTGGGTCTTTTTGTTCCATACGCATTACATGCCTTATCCACCTTAAACGTCATATGTTCATATGTTTTATGATATCTGGTTCCTGGTATATTCTATAAAATTTGAAGTTGTATCGTCTTCTCCACATTACATTGCCATTAACGGCTCCATAGATTCGACACTGTTTCGATGACGTCGTTGTCTATAACAAGTGGTAGTAAGATTTGTGGTTGCGTGCTTATTTTCATATACTTCGTATTGTTGCTATTTATTATTAATCCCATTTTTGTAGCTGATTGTATTAATGCTACATATGCCTCTCGTATAGCGTTTTCCGTTGTAGCACCAATATTGATATCATCATCATAGGCAAGGATTTGCACAGATTTATTATATACTGAACCAATGGATGTGATTTGTAACATACGTATTTCTTTTTACAAAGCCAGATTAAACAGTACACAGGAGAAAGGGGCTCCCTGGTGCACTTCGTTATTCGTTTTGAAAGGTTCAGACAGTTTCCCCTGAATTCAAACTCTACATTCAACTTTTTCAAAAGTTAGTTTTGTTAAATTTACCAACTGATTTGGTATTCCTAGCTTTTTCATTGTTCTAAACATTTCTCTTCTATTGACAGAGTCGTAGGTTGTTTTGTAGTCCATAAATAAGTGATGAGTATCAATGCCATATTCCAGTTTTTTTTTTTAATTTGTTTCAGGATTGCATCAGGATTGCATCTGATGAATTGTCGATTTACCATCTCTAAAACCAGCCACGTATTTTCCTACTATCCGTTTTGCATATGGTGCCATACGGTGACATTTAGAAGCGTAATTGCTCTGTGGTTAGAGCCTTCAAAGGTATCTCCTTTTTTGTGAATGTTGCAAAGTATTTCAATATTCCAATCATTGGGGAGGGATGTCTGTGTCCATATTTCTTTATAAGCTGCTGTAATTCCATTACGGTATCATGGCCACCTTCTTTATATAGTTCAGTTGGGAGAATATTTATTACGGGTGATTTGTTTCTGGCTAGTTTTTTAAATGCATCTTAAACTTCAAGAATCGTTGGTAGTTCCTCTTCCTTCTAGCCTGTTCCCCTTACCTCATCTCTTTTATCTTCTACTCAGCACTATAAACTAAAAAAAATGAGCTACTTTGGCCATATAGTAATAAATGAAAAATATGAGTTAATGGGATTGGTTATCCAAGAAAAAATAAAATTATAAACAGGATCGAGGAGCCGACGCTCGTCCTAGTTGAAAAATTTAAAGCAGTGGAGTGTAAAAACAACCATAGAACCTTCAGAACTACTGCAGACAGGGTAAAATGGTCCGGGATTACAGCCAATGTCCTTAAAAGATAAAGCACACGAAGAAGAAGAAGAAGATAGGATGTTGAAATGTACAGAGTATAACTAACAAATACCAAGAAATATAATAAATACTTCAAGGATTGAGCAGCCCTAAATGAAACAATACTCAGTATTGACATGAAAATAAAAGGAAGAGAGATAGTCATAATAGGATGGTCCCCACTGATGACAATAAAGGAGAAGAAGAAATCAGTTCAAATAAATTCTACAAGAACCACTGGAAAACGTAAATAGTCGGTTAGAAATTACATTGAGAGGAGACCTTAATGCAAGAACTGGAAGAAATGACAGTAACAAAATAGCAGTCTCATATTATGTAGATAATGTCTTAAATGAGAATGGTACTAAACTGACTGACTTGTGTGATTAGTATTTGTTACGAATATGTAATACTTTCTTAAGACATCTCTCTCTTTAGTTTTGACCCCCCGAAAGAATTGAGGTCATTGTGATGTCATGTATTGTCCGTCTGCATATATCTCTGTCTTTGGTCATTTCTTTTAAATCATGCATAGGTCTTTTGCATATTTCTGTAATTTCATCGATCTATCTTGTTGGAGATCTTTTTCGTGATTTTTGGTCTTCTATCTTTCCTTCGAGAATAAGTCTTGTATATATATTTTCTGTATCTGTTGTAACAAGATATCCAAAGTATTTTAATTTATGCAGTCTATCCACTATTATAATTTTTGTCTTTAATATGTTCAACTGAAGACCAAATATTTGACTTTCGTTTTCAACCAGTCGTAAGAGATCAATTAACTCTTCTTGACTATTTGCATTAGATGATTTCCTGCAACTCACAGAACAATGCAATACCTAATATGCATACCAATGTTTTAAAATATGAGCCCATGGAAAAGTATATGTACATTGTTAGTTTTGTCATAAGAAGTGATAAATTCGAAACAATGTAATTTTCCGGTATAATTCATCACAACGATTTCAACAAAAGACCAATATACTGCCTATACATTGTATATTTACACCATGTAGAAGCTTGTTAGTTAGTATAAGATATTGGTTCATATAATAGACAGATTAAATCTACCATAAATTATTTTTTACGTGAAGCAGTGGCGGGGTCTACAATTAATTTATGGGTTTCTAGTTGTATTTAATACAAAAAAAAATTACAGTAGAGTGTAAAAATGGTTTTTTTGGAAATAACAATGACGGGAACAAATTATTGAAATAATTTTGACAAAACTAATCTTAACATAATCTTAAGGAAGATGAGTTGAGGCTTGATTAAATTTGATTTCTTTGATGATCCACTATAAATTATACACATTTTCATATTATTAAAATGTATAATTTTATTTATTAATACATATTTAAAAATTGTTATTCTACTAATTACTTCTGTTAACTGTTTTATCAAAACTTAGACGCTAGAAGTTATCACTACCACTACACTCTGCTTGGAAAGAATCACAGTACTAACAGTACACTAAGATTTAAGTTTTGATTTTGCTTAATCGACGTATTATATATATCTACGGGGGTCATACAGCCGCTGCTGCATCCTCATTTCGATCTCCATCTTCGGTCGGATCCATTCCTCTGATTCCCTCTTTCCCTTCCAATTCTAAGTTTTTTGGATTCGATTGTATCTACGGTCTTGTCAATCCTTTCTGTTCTTCTTCTTTTTTCTTCATTTGTGATGTAATCAAGTCTGGATATCCAACACGCCCTTCTTCGGTAGTCAATTTCTATTATTTATGGTTTTTTCTTCTCTTTTATTGTCCTTTGCCAACATTCAGACCCGTACATCAAAATTAGTTCAAAGTTGGTTTTAATTTTATATTCCGTTTCGATGTTCCTTTCTTCGCTATCACTGTTTCTAGGTAATTAAATTCTTCGCATTTTTTTATATCTCTAATAGAGAGTTGTAGATCTCTTTTTTGTCCTTTATTCTAAGATATTTATTTTCGTTAATATTGATGGTGGATCCCCGATTTCTGTATACTTTGATTACCTTTCGAATTATATTATCCATGTCTTTCTCATCGTTAATCTATAATCACTTGATCGTCTGACAAGATTTGTTATAGACTTGTTTCCAAGTTCTATTCTCATCCTTGCGCACGTTTTCTTCAATTGTTTAATGTTTCCTGAATATATATTTTAAATAAAGTTGGAGATAAAGAATATTCTTGTCTCAAGTCCTTTGTGAAAGGAAATACATTTAAAATTGCATTACCCATTTTAACGGCACTTTTGGCATTTATGAACATGTTCGCTATAGCGTTGATGTATGAATATGGATTACTTAGACCTGCATTCGTCAACATTTTAAACAATATTTTAAGGGTACTGTATCATAGGCCTTTTCAAGTCAACGAACACTAGACGAGTCTATATGTTTCTGGCTGTGCTTTTCTCTATAATTTGTTAAAGTATAAATATATTATCAACACAAGATCTTCCCCCACGGAATCCAGTCTTATTTTCTATTTTTTTATATTGGCTTTCAGCTCAGGATGGCAAAGGATAGGATAGTACGAATAGTGTGAGATAAGTCACCACATGGATGAAGAAGTATTGGCAGACCAAGAAATAGATGGTGCGATAATTTCAACAATTTATTAGGCTAATATTGAAGAAGAAACAGGCTTTAAAGCTTACATAATATAAGTAAGAAGAAGAATATAATATAACCTCCCAATAAGCTAATATTATTTATACCACTATAATTTTCATTTACATTCCTTTTTTTCTCTAAGGTTATACACCTCAAGCTCCAATATTCTAAAATATTGTCTTGTTTGATCAGACATTTATTAAAGATCTATCTTCACAATTATATTAGTATTGACGATCCTAGTTTTATTACTTCAATGAGGATGTTTCCTGGTCCTTTGGCTTTCCCGTTTTTCATTTCAGTTAAGGTTCGTCTTACCTCGTCGACACTGATTGGTTTTACTTCGTCTACATGTATTGGTTCTGAAGTCTCTGTAATTTATTTCGAAATGTGGTCTTGCTTCTGTCAATGGGAATTTGTCATATTCTTTCCACTCTGACATACTTATGGGATCTTTCTGTCCCATGTTTCGTTTTTTCTTTTAGTCACAGTTTTCTTAACTTCGTTATTCCAGTAAGTGTACGTCCTTCAGTCTTGTGGATTTTGTGTTTTGTAGACAGATTCGATAAGCTTTCTTCGCACATTTTTCTTTTATCCTATCAACTCTTGTGTTGCAAGACAGTCTTTTATTTTGCAGTATAGTTCTTCCATTATCTTGTTGTTTTTTTCTAGTATTTTGTAGTTTTGTACCCACGATTAATCAATCAAAATTTTACATTTTAAAAATTAAATTTTCTCAGTTATGATTGCACCAAATTTAAAAAACTTTATATTGCTGAACATGGGACTAAAATCCCTTTCTACAAAGGTGCCACACGACCTCCTTTGTTATTTAAAATTTTCGAGGGTCCTTATAATTCAAAGGGGGTGCTGGAAGAGGATAATATTTTCATACTGTAAATTATCAATTTAAGAATAAAAATCGACCTGGTTCAGGTTTTTTTCAGCAGATAGTACATAATAACGCTAAAAATTAATGTATTCCATACATATGGACCGCATGGTAAGATGATGTACCTATTGTTGTGAATTTATTAAAAGGTTCAATATTTATAACACTTACGGATTTAATTTATTTCTTTATTTATATTAACTTATCTGACAATAATTTATTAATATCCGTACGTGACAAATTCGCGAGCGCGGGTGTTCAGTATTAACTGGCCCTCCATATAAAAAATGTTGTATTTATATACGAAATCCTGATATACTAGAACAGCATCGAAAGATCGCTTTGTCTTGCATCGAAAAATCGAGAAATATCTAGTTGGAGAATTCACCATAATTTTGAATCTAGAACCTCCGCCAAATTTCTACAACAAAACAGAATATTATTAGTCATCATATATTTAGGCCAGTATATATTTATCGTAACATTGCCCCCCTCTTAAAAGATGGTTCCTCCTGGAACCTTGTCGGGACTGGAACCGGAACTGTATGCTGGTATCGGCAACTGGACCCTCTTTTACAACTTCCAGTTGTATAAAAATGACAAGGGACGGTTTTCTCTCCGCACAAGGTACTTATCGGATTGCAACAGACTAACACCTGGACTTCGGTGTCTTTGAAGATCTCCTCCACCATATTTCGGATAACCCTCCAATCTAATTGGCGGCACTCCAACTTTGGCATGGCTAACTTTTGCACGTCGGACTCTAGTACGTGCTCTCTCAATTGAAGTAAGGCTTCCCATACATCTCGGTAGGTAGGTTGGTCACGGGCAGTGTCTTTTGTTACCAGGTAGAAAAGGTAACGTGATTCATCTTGGAGTTTCAAGGTTTTACCGGGAGCTGGCACCTGGCATTGCAGTTCTGCAACTCGACCAAACTTCCTTCGAAAGACGGATGCCAGCCCTGGTGCGTCTTTGATACTGGCCGGGATGGTAAGGGCCAGCGAGTAGTCATCGGGGAGCGCGAGTAGATCTTGCTTTTCTTCAGTGGTAACACCATGTCTTGCTTTACCGGTACCTCCATAGGCACCCATGAATTCCTCAAACGTGAGGTTAAACACATCTTGGACTTGGTTTACTTCCACTTCTTCATCTACGTCGTGGTCACCTTCGAAAGATGCCAACCGGTTATGGTGTACTATCATCGGCTTTCCCCTCGGAATCTTGCTTATTCGGTAGATGACATCGTTGATCTTCTCCATGATGAGGTATGGACCTTCCCAAAACTGCTGCAATTTGGGAGAACAACCTTTTCGCTTCTTGGGATTATACAGCCATACTTTGTCGTTCTTCTTAAAGCAACCCTTTTCGGCTTGTGTATCGTACCGTTTCTTCATTCGGTCGCTAGCGATCTGAAGGTGGGAACGGACCAACTCATGTACATCGTCCATTCTTCTTCGTAATTCGATCACATAATCTTCACCTGCTACATCTTCTCCAGGTCGACACCCAAATTCTAGATCACAAGGTAGTCGCATTTCGCGTCCGAATAGGACTCTGGCTGGTGTCTGGCCCGTTGATTCGTTAACAGCAGATCTGTAGGCCATTGTGAAGAACGGAAGGTATTGGTCCCAATCTCGCTGATGATCGGACACCATCTTTGTCAAATACTTGCCAACTGTCCTATTCATTCGTTCTACCATACCATCCGATTGTGGATGATACGCGGTAGTTCTTGTTTTCTTTATGCCTAGTCTATCACATATTCCTTGGAATAGATCACTTTCGAAGTTCCTGCCTTGGTCACTATGGATCTCCAAAGGCACTCCAAATCGGCTGATATATTCTTGGATCAACTTATCTGCAACGGTGGCGGCCTTCTGGTCTGGAAGTGCGTAAATCTCGACCCACTTAGTGAAGTAATCCATTACTACCAACATGTACTTGCCCCCATTTTCACTTTCTGGAAATGGCCCTGCAATGTCCAAAGCTATTCTTTCAAACGGGCTTCCAACATTATATTGTCTCATAGGAGCTCTCCTTTTCCGGTGAGGCCCGTTACTCGTAGCACAAATAGTACATTTCTTACACCAGTCTTTTACGTCGTCGGAACTGTTCATCCAATAAAACCGTTCCCGAATTCGCTGAAGGGTTTTCCTTACACCAAAATGCCCTCCCGATGGACTGTCGTGTAACTGACGAAGTACTTCGGCTATTCTGCTCTTTGGGATCACCAACTGTCTTCTCTTCTCTGAACCGTCATCATTTTCCAGGACTCGTTTAAGCAAGCCATCTTCGATGATAAATGAGTCCCACTGGGCCCAATACGTCTTAACTACTGAGCATAGGTTTGATATTTCCTGCCAAGGTGGTCGACGGTTTTCCTCTTTCCATTTTCGGATTTTCTGTATAACTGGATCTCTCTCTTGTTCTTCCCTTATCTTAGTAGGCGTCCAGTCGTCGTTGACAATCGTCGTTCTTAGCACTGCTGCTTCCTTGGATTCCGTTTTGTTGCAGTGAGGACACTCTGCTGGGCATGGCCTTCTGGAAAGAGAATCAGCGTTTCTGTGGCTAACTCCGGCTCGGTGCTCAATCTTAAAATCGTATTCTTGGAGTCGTTCGATCCACCTGGCTATCTGACCCTCTGGATTCTTAAACTGCATCAACCACTTAAGGGCGGCATGGTCGGTTCGGATTAAAAACTTCCTTCCATAGAGGTATTGATAGAAGTGCTCTACTGATTTCACTACTGCCAGAAGTTCTCTTCTCGTGACGCAATAATTCCGCTCAGGTTTTGAAAGGACTTTACTAAAATATCCGAGGACTCGTTCCTGTCCTCCTTGAATCTGAGACAGCACTCCTCCAATTCCCACGTTACTTGCATCCGTATCTAAGATGAACTCTCCTTCTGGCAGTGGATACCCCAAAATTGGTGCTGTTATTAAATGCTTTTTCAACGTTTCAAAGGCATTTTGGCAGTCTATATCCCAGCGGTATTCTCTTGCTTCCTCTGTAAGTCGCGTTAATGGCTTAGCGATATCTGCAAACTTCTTAATAAACCTCCGGTAGTAAGTACATAGTCCAAGAAAACTTCTCACTTGATGTTTGTCAGTTGGTTTTGGCCATTCCTTAATGGAATCGATTTTTCCCTTATCCACGGCCACTCCTTCTTTACTGACTATATGACCCAGATAATTGACTTTACCTTGAAATAGCTGGCACTTCTTGGGGTTTAGCATCAATTGGGCAGCTTTAAGTCGATTAAAAACGTTTTCTAAATTCCTCAAATGATCTTCGAATGTCTCCCCCAAGACGATTATGTCATCTAAATAAACCAGGCATGTTTTCCAAGATAACCCTCTCAACACATTTTCCATAAGCCTCTCAAATGTCGCAGGAGCATTACAAAGTCCAAATGGCATAACGTTGAATTGCCACA
The DNA here is from genome assembly GCF_040954645.1 of Diabrotica undecimpunctata. Lineage (NCBI taxonomy): Eukaryota > Metazoa > Arthropoda > Insecta > Coleoptera > Chrysomelidae > Diabrotica > Diabrotica undecimpunctata. Next base: position 135,810,312 of record NC_092803.1, on the reverse strand, counting down.
ATCCAGATCCTGTGGTGAAGGCTGTCTTTTCTTTATCGACTGGGTCCATTTCTACCTGCCAGTATCCAGACTTCAAATCTAAAGTAGAAAACAATTTACTTCCAGCCAATGTGTCCAATGTGTCATCGATCCGAGGCAGAGGATAACTATCTTTCTTGGTAACGTTGTTCAGCAAACGGTAATCCACACAGAACCTCGTCGTTCCGTCTTTCTTCTTAACCAGGACCACCGGAGAGACCCATGGACTCGTAGAAGGTTCTATCGCCCCGTCTTTCTTCATTTCCTGAACAATCGTTTCAGCTTCCTCTCTCTTCGCCTGTGGTAATCGTCGAGCTGTTTGACGAATTGGCTTAGCATTACCAGTATCAATTTTATGCTTAACAACGGTAGTTCTTCCCGTCTTTTCTCCTTTCGGTACGAAAATATCACGATACTGCCGAAGAAATTCCCTTAATTTCCTTTTCTCCATCTGATTTAGAGACTGTCCTGCAACTGCAACCATTTGGTCGAATTTGTCGTTGGAATTATCAGATGTTGTCGCCTGACGAATTATGGATGTCACAGGTACACAAGTTCCTACTTTTGTCTCTTTCTTTATGGTCACTGGGTAGTCGTTGACATTGATAAGTCTCACAGGAATTTCTTTAGCCGAAGTCACCAATTCCTTTCCAATTATGATTCCACGGCCAACCTCATCGTCGTGGTTCCAAGGCTCCATCATAACAGGTCTCCCTTCGTCTACAATTCCCTGTAGTCGCGCTACTATGATCGTTTCGCTTCTCGCAGGCACGACTGTATCTTCTGTAATGGCTGCTTGCACAGTGTTGTCATTATGTGGATGGAGAAATACCTCCTCGTTGCCAACTTTGATTACCTTATTCTTAAAATCCAATTGGAATCTATGCATATTCATTACGTCCATTCCTAATATAACCTCCTCTTCGATGTCAGCAACTATAACAGTATGGACAAACTTTTCTGCCCCAATTCCCAATTGTACCTGGATTTCTCCATGAATGTTGGCATTTTCACCTGTAGCGGTCCGAAGTCGTAACCTCGTTGGTAACAGTTTCTTTCGGCTGTTTATAACTGTCGGGCGTATAATGGTTCTGGTCGCTCCGGTATCCACCAACAACGTATGCTTTTTACCATTTATGTCTCCATCTACATATACACTATCTTCACGACATTTCAAAGAAGCTATTAGTATGAGAGGGTCTTTGGAAAAGTTCTGGGTCGAAGCTGCCCCCCTAAGGCTGACCCGTTCTAGTTTTCCTGATGGTGAGTTTCTTGATTTGCGTCGTACCTAGGGTGCTTACAGGAGCTTCGTACGTGTCCTATTTCGCCACAATTCCAGCATCTGATGGTCTTCGTTTTCTTGTATGTCATGCTTTTCATCATATTAACGAGCTGGTCAAGTTTATCTTCATCTCCTTCCTCTTTTACAGTCCTAACTTTACTGTACCCGCCAGAGGCCTGCGTAGCTGACTCGTATTCGAGGGCGGCGGATAGGACATCAACCAGCGTCTTGTGACGAGCTAATCGTAGTGTTCTCTGCATTTCATGATCACGAAGACCATCAATAAACGTTTGAACGGCCAATTTTTCCATCATGTCTTCGGGAGCTGTTGGATAAGCATATCGTACTAATCTGGCAATATCTACCTCATATTCTTGAAGAGCCTCATCTTTCTTCTGTCTACGATTTTTAAGCTGTGACTGATATACATGCTCCAAATGTTCGTGGCCATATCGCATATTTAACCTCTTCTTCAGTTGTTCGAAATCATCGGTCTCCTCTACGGCTATGGTCTGAAGCACATCTAAGGCATCTCCTCGAAGAGCGATAGTCAGGTTTACAGCCTTTTCTTTTTCAGACCATCCATTTGCTCTTGCGGCTGATTCGAACTGTTTCATGTAGTTGTTCCATGATGATTTTCCGTCGAAAGTTGGGACTTTAACATGAATAGAACCTCCACTTCCTTCAAATTTCGGCCGTGTCTCCAACTTAAATTTCGTCTCGTCTTCTTTTATCTCCACTGTAATCGGATTGTTACCTCTCTCTGCTGTCCCTGTTTCTTCCATCTTCCTTTCCATCTCTTTAATCTTTTCTTCGAAGGCCAACTTATCGGCAGCAACTTGGTTTTTTAACGAAGATATTCTATCGTCCAGGGCAGACATCTCAGAAGTGACTTTAGAGATTTCCGAAGAGATGTTAGCAGAGACTTTGCTTTCCAGAGAAGAAATCTCGTTAGAAACTTTGCTTTCTAAAGAAGCGATGTCGCCGGATACTTTGTTCTCCAATTTCGAAATCGACGAGATGACAGCATCATGTTTGTCTTCAAATATATAAGTCTCTGGGTCTAGTCCTTCTTCTAGCAAAGCGTTCTTTAGTCGTTGGACTAACTCAGCCTTTTTTCCGGTGGAAGATAATTCTCTGTCTTCAAGATGTCTTCTTAAATTAGTCACTGTCAGCTCATAAATCGTAGCCATTTTCACAATTTATTTTATATTCACTTGTATTATTATTATAAGTCTAATTTATGTTCGATCCCACTTCTGACACCATTTGTTGTGAATTTATTAAAAGGTTCAATATTTATAACACTTACGGATTTAATTTATTTCTTTATTTATATTAACTTATCTGACAATAATTTATTAATATCCGTACGTGACAAATTCGCGAGCGCGGGTGTTCAGTATTAACTGGCCCTCCATATAAAAATGTTGTATTTATATACGAAATCCTGATATACTAGAACAGCATCGAAAGATCGCTTTGTCTTGCATCGAAAAATCGAGAAATATCTAGTTGGAGAATTCACCATAATTTTGAATCTAGAACCTCCGCCAAATTTCTACAACAAAACAGAATATTATTAGTCATCATATATTTAGGCCAGTATATATTTATCGTAACACTATCATTATAAGGAACAAGCAAAGACTAATGTAAGTGTAAGAAAATTGATCCTGATGCATGAAAAAGATAGCATAAAATAAGTGAAATAAAAACCAAGTATACAGCCGTCAAAAGAACACCTGACAATGAAAATAATATCGTAATAGATAACTACAATAGATAACGTTGAACGTGTAGATGCCTGCACATATCTGGGCACAGGAATCAATCAAAAGAATTCCGTAAGTACCAAAATTAATGCACTTCGTACATAATACACTAATAAAAGACTGATGACATCGAAACTGTTAGACAAAAGAACCAACTGACTACCTACAGAACAATAATTAGACCCATAGTACATTATCTAGACAGAAAAATGCCCATTTGGGGTTATGATGCCAAAAGAAGAAGAGAAGAAGGAGTTATCTTTGCTCCAAATTTTTGCTCACATTTCAATTATTATTTCTTAATTTATGTGTATTTTATTTAAAGCTTCTTAAAATTTAGCAGTCAATTTTTTTGTAGTACTTTTAACCTAGTAGTCTTGTCTGCAAGAAATATGTTGTAGCTAAAAATTCCGATAGCTAAAACAACTGTATACCAAATACTTACTTTGCTAGGACAAAGTCGATATAATCATTTTCCTTGGTTTTTCTCATGGTTACTGTTCAATTTTGCACATGCTAAAAACAATACATTTTTTCAAAAAATTTTTCGCTGTATCAAATCCTAACTTATCACACTTAATTTTAAATTGGTACCTAAACTTATTTTTAGTAATAATTTCTCCTAGCTATTTTTAATTCCTACCAAAGGCACTCTTGGACAATGCAAACGAAAAATCTCACTCTCCCTCTCTCTCTGATGATAGTTTTCGCAGACAACATACGTTTTTTTTGCGCTCTCTCTCCGAATTGGGTGGTCGTAACCTACAGAGGCCTTTTCCACCTCTATACTTTAGTAAACGACTACTCACAAAGAAATAGTACCGTAAATACAGTGAAAAAATACCTCCAATACGTTATAGACAAATACCGCTAATTCGCTAAAGACAATTGAAACTTGTATAAAAGAATCCACCGGCTCGTGTGAAATACCGCGAGAGTATATAACAGTAATACTGGTAAGCTTTTTATAAACTTGATTTAGCTATTGTTTGTATTTAATTACCTCTTCTAATTATTTTAAACCACACCTATGATACAGTCCTAAAATTCTGAAATTATTTTAATAATTTCGCATATATACATGCCTTAATTGTACAATTACACTAAAACTTCAAAAAGACGTTTTATTATTTACAGCAGAATCATTTCTAGATATAGATCGATAGATAGATAGATGCTTTTATTATGATATATATGAAGTGAGTATTAAAAATTAAGAAAGATACGTGACATGCCATCCTAACTTTATCGATAGAGTCTCTCTTGAATTTATAGTTAATTGCATGTAATAAGATACCTAAATTTTGACTAAAAAACCATATCAGGAACTCAAGTTAATAATAATGAATGACAATACTATTTCAACCTCTTATATTTTAAAACGTATAACGAAATCTAACATTTCCTGATAAATATGGAAGGCTAGATTTAATTATAAAAGAATTATTTTTGTTATATAATATATAATATGGTTATAAAGCCGGGCTTTTCACTTAATTAAAATAGAGTAGACTAAAAATGTATCTGAAACGTAAAGAGATTATGTGAAAAGCTGTGATAAAAACTGAAATTCTTAAGCAAATCCTTTTAAAAATATAGAAGTTACTACATTCTTAAAACGGTAGCTTGAATTTTCGAGCTTTAATGTCAACTAATCCTAAAACCGTAAAAAGTTTGTAGTAGACTCTCAGTAAATTGTCATAAACCTATAAAACAAACTAAAAGTAAGTTGGTAAAATCACTGCGCACGCCAATGGCTATTCACAAAAGAACGCAATAATACGTCAGCTTTTTTCAATATAATTGATAGCTTTTGTTGTTACGGTGTTTAAATATTATTTTTTTCATTATTCAGACGTGCCACTCATTCTGCATCATCACTGTAGGTGCTGATGGTACCGAATAAATTGCTTTACAAAAATTAATGAAACCAGTATATCAGTGATAATTTGTTAATAGATGCCATACCATGTTATACCATGTAATTTGGATGAAATGGGAAATAATTTTCAATATTCAGAGACTGGCTTGACGGTATTTTTTATTGGTTAAAAATAAGGTACAGTTAGTACCGTTGATTGGTTCGGGAGACAGTTGTTGATTGCTTATTGTTTTGCTTCTTGCTAGATGGATAAAAATAAAATGTTACCAAATTCAATTTTAACGCAATAATTTTAATAGACGATAAAGAAATTCGATAAACGCGAAAAAATTATATGTTTTCGACATGGGGTCTCGGGAAAGTGAGACCTCGGAAACCCTGAAGAAGACATCAAAGAGGATGTCAAATAATAGACGCGTTTCAACCCGGAAACAAAATGTTAAAAAAAGACTAAGTCTACATTTGAGTTTTAATTTTAATACTTTATAAATGGTAGAATATTCCACAGGGTGATCCCAACTTTGAACAAAAAAAAAAACACGGTATAATTGTTACACACGGTATACAATGAAATATATCTGTCTAGCAACAATATTATTACAGCGATATTTTGACAGAATAAGGCTATAACATATTAAAAAATCATTCAATTTGGACAACATTAGGGCTGCAGTCAGAAAGTTTGGCCGGGATATTACAGAAACACTCTTTTGACTTTGGTGTAGCTTTCGGAATTGTTTTATTCCTTTTTCATAAAATCCAATACGTCTTGTATAAATTAATAGTCTGACATAGATAAACTGAGCAACATTTATTGTTACTTACTGACAAAACATCAAAAATAAAATAAAGATTTACTTTTACATATACACACCATAATACACCTGCATGCAAAACATGTTGCATACGATCAAGACAGGTTTAATATACTACTTCCATTAATAAAACCTGAAGAACACCTAATTACATTTTAATCATACTATTTTTGTTTTTTCTTTCTGTTCTCTATGGATCAGTTAAAACACACCATTAAAAGATGTCACAAACGAAATTTTACTGTGATTAACTAAATTTTAAAATGTATTTTTTTGTTTAAAATTTTTTGTTTATTATTTTATATGTTATATTTTATATGTGTGTTATTAATTTTGAGTGTCATAGCTTTATATAAATAATCTCAACAACCAGTAAGTTCTACTGACAATTTGTGATAAGTATATTGTAGATATTTACACATTTTTCTAATTACAGTGTCTTGAAAAAGGAATAAAACAATTCCGATAGCTAGACCAAAAGTCAAAAGGGTGTTCCGTAACAAAACTGTAGCTGCTATGCCAAGAAAATCTTATGCAAGTTTGTTATATCAACTTTGTATATTCTTCTATCTATAATATACAAACTTCGAGCAATTTTGTCGTATTATAACTAGCAAGTTTGATTTAAACTTGCTGCAAGTGTGTACAGTTGACATGTTGAAGCAAACCTACTTTTTTGATATATCGTCTGAATCAGGTTTATATTGTTATATATATATATATATATATATATATATATATATATATATATATACATTTATATATATTATAGTTATATATATATATATATATATATATATATATATATATATATACATAAACTAAACGCTATCGCTAAACTGCGAGGCATAAGGTAGGGATATAGCTTAATATTAAAAGTCACTCATCTATATCAACAAATAACACTTGTTTTTTGTTTTTTTTTTTATTCAAAACAAATAAATAATTAAATTAAATTAAATTTATCAGTTGTTCCTAGATTATTACCCCATGAAACAAAACTGAAAACTTACTTGAAAAATCGAAAAATTACTGGTCGCTATTTTTTAACTGGAATATCGGGAAGAAGTTAATAGAAAAGGCGTATTATCTCGTCGTTAATCGAAACTTTTACTGCGTCAAGACATTTAAGCAAAAAAAAAGCGACTTTTTTCATTCATTTCAATATTGTGAATAAAATAAGCATTCTAGATGAAAACGTCCACATTCTTGAAAATATTTGCTCATTAAAATGAAATTTTCTAAAATAAAAAATGTTTATAGATAAACAAAAAAGTTATTGCAAATGAATCCCGAAAGTTAGCATGTTTTTCAGTTGTTTATAATGATTAAAATTCAAAACTACTTTACCGATTGTGCCCATCAAATGTAGTAACTACATAAAAACTCAGATTATGAAATGTGTTTTAAATGTTTTTATTGTATATTATACAATAAAAACATTTAAAACACATTTCATAATCTGAGTTTTTATGTAGTTACTACATTTGATGGGCACAATCGGTAAAGTAGTTTTTAAACAATTATATTTGTTTATCCCATTTGAGAGAACAAAGACCATTTTCAAATTACTGTACAGATGCTTTATCAATACTTAGCATGTTTTTTTTTGTCTGATTTTTTTTATAAGATCTCAAATTTTTATATTTTTTAAAAACTATAATGATTTTTAATTGTTTACTTACTAATAATTGATGCAGAATGAACTACCATTACCTACGATTATATTGGCAATAGATACCCCTAAATTATGCCACGCATTATTATATAAACAACTTTTAAAACAATTACTTACCTGTTGCACTTAATAGTAATTCATTTGAAGCTAAATAATGAAACTTATTTTATGCAAAAATTTAGATCTAATAAACACAATATAGCAAACAAAAAATCTATTAAACCTCTTAGTGCCACCTACACTATAATTCTCAAAGTCTGAAGTTATTGATCTGTAAGGCAGAACCTGCATTTTGTAATAACGAGAGCAACTTAATACCGTTCTAGCTGACGTAAACCACAAAGTTCAGCCGCTAACCGATAGGTGGCAGAATTAAGCATAAAAAACCTAAAAACTATGTTATTTTGTAAAATATGGTATAAAGTATACAATTATTAATAACATATTATTTTATATAATTCGTTATTAATAATTATACCTTGATATTATGTATTAATGTATAAATTATTCTTTATTCTTGATTTGAATCATTTCTGGTTTCATTACATAATGGGAAGATTATAAATATGTATCTTAAATATAATAAATACACCATAGAGAGGATAAAATTTAAAATGGTATTGTACGTAATTGCAATATAATATAATATATATATATATATATATATATATATATATATATATATATATATATATATATATATATATATATATATATATATATATATATATATATATATATATATATATATATATATATATATATATATATATATATATAACCAAAATAACCATAACAACCATAACCAAATAGACTATGTACCTATTAGTTAGACGAAGATCACAACCCAGCAGTAACCAAAATTAGGCTCAAAATAAGGCAACGCCTGGCAGATGAAATCAACAACGGATTAATGAATGTTAAAGAACAAATTCTACAAAATACTGAGACGGATAAAAAATGGTTATTAATAAAGACAGAAATAGATAAAAGTCAAAAAGAAATTCTAATACCACCCAGATATAAAAAAAATTAATGGATGACGGAAGAAATTTTAGATTTAATGAAAGAAAGACGTCAATATAAAAACAAAGATAAGCAGATGTACAAAAAAGTGGATAAACAAATAAAATAAAGAATTAAGAAAGCGAAAGAAGAATGGTTAAAAGAACAATGCGCAGAAATAGAAGAATACTAGAGAAGATATGATAGTTGTAACACACATAAAAAAATTAAAGAAGTTACTCACAACAATAGAACAAGAAAACCGGACAAACTGAAAGATGCAAATGGGAAACTTGTGTTGAATATTAACGACAAATTAAAGAGATGGACAGAATACATCAATGAACTGTTCAAAGACAATATAACAGAACAGATGGAGATAGAAGTAGAAGAGGATATGGTTTTAAAGATATTAAAAGAGAAAATTAAAATTACATTAAAAAACAGCAAAAATGGTAAAGCAGTAGGTCCAGACCAAATCTCTATAGAAACCTTAAAATGCATAAGTGATGAAACCTTAGACATTATAGTAGACTTATTTAATTCAGTATACAAAACAGGACACATACCGAAGCAATGGGTACTCTCCACCTTTTGTGCTATCGCTAACAATGGAAACGCTAAATATTGCAGTGAATACAGAACAATATCACTAATAAGTCACATCCTCAAATTATTCCTGAAAATAACACATGGTCGTATAAATAAAAAACTGGAAGGAGGAATAGATGATAGTCAGTTTGTGTTCAGAAATGGACTAGGAACCAGAGAAGCGTTATTTGCTTTTTAATGTGTTAGCCCAAAGATGCATTGATATGAATGTTGATGTGCATGTTTGTTACGTTGATTTTGAAAAAGCATTTGACAAAGTAAGACATGAAAAATTAGTCCAAATTCTAAAGACAAATAGACATAGACCATAGGGACTTACGAATAATGGGAATAACAAACCTCTACTGGAATCAAAGAGAACAAATTGTAATAGATAACGAACCCAGTCTATAAATTGAAATCAGGAGAGGAGTTAGGCAGGGATGTATTATGTCAACATTACTATTTAATGTATATAGTGAAGCCATTTTTGAAGAAGCATTACTATCTGAAAGTGAAGGAATAATAATTAATCGAAGATCTATTAACAACATAAGATATGCAGATGACACCGTAATTATGGCAAGCTTTGCTAAACAACTCAAATTACTGCTAAACAAAACAAACAGTTTCTGTGAAAAATATGGACTAAAAATGAATATAAAAAAGACCAAATACAGGATAGTAACAAAGAAAACAAATATACAAACAAACATACATTTGGGAAATGTACCGATAGAAAGGATTGATAAATACAAATACCTAGGAACCTGGATTTCAGACAATAATGATCACACAACCGAAATAAGAGCCAGGATAGAAATAGCAAGAAATACGTTTGTAAAAATGAAAACAATTCTCTGCAACAAAGACCTTAGATTAGAACTGAGAGTAAGAGCACTGAGATGCTACGTGTTTTCAATACTGCCATATGGACTTGACAGCTGGACATTAAAGCAAGAACACATAAATAAGTTACAGTCCTTTGAAATGTGGTGTTGCATAACAACAATATTTAATATTTCCCTAAGTACAAATCTTGTTCCCCAAGGGAAAAAACCAGCGACCTATGACTGGTGCGCGAAAAAAAGGCATCAGGACAAGGTGTAAGGACAAAAACACCTGCATCTTCGCTCATGTGGTGTTACAGGAGGATGCTTAGAATAGCATGGACACAAAAGAAAACTAACACGGAGGTATTGCGAGAAATGGGCCAAAGAATGCAAAATATTAAACACAATAAAAATAAGAATTAAATAGAAAATTAGAAAATAAGAAAGTTACAATATCTGGGACACGTAATGAGGGGACAGCAATATAAACTGCTAAGGCTGATAATACAGGGAAAGATACGAGGAAGAAGGAGTATAGGAAGAAGGAGAGTCTCATGGTTGAAGAAAATAAGCGACTGGTTTAAGTGCAGTTCTATAGAACTCTTCAGAGCAGCAGTAGATAGAGTAAAGATAGTGATGATAATATCCAACCTCCGATCGGGAGACGGCACTTAAAGAAGAAGAATTATATATATATATATATATATATATATATATATATATATATATATATATATATATATATATATATATATATATATATATATATATATATATATATATATATATTGTTATGATGTGTTTTTTTGTTTGAATGATGAGCAATGAGTATTTTTAATAATATAGGGTTTTTATCGCGGTTCTCAAAGAATTAGCTTGTAAGTACTTTTTTAAATTATCTTTATTATAACTATTATGAAACACACATATACTTATATCTAACTTAGCCAATGTAAATTTAAAATAAACTATCTTTAAATTGATATTCTTATAAAACTAATTAAATTCTATAGACAATGTAAAATTTAAACAAACTATCTTCAAAATTGAAATTGTTATGACACTAACTAAATTATATTAACAAAATTTTGTACCTTTCTTTCACTGAATGCCTAAATGAACTGTTTTCCACTATATAGATTCTAATCACCACTGAATGTCTTCGTACTTCAGTTATCCTTATTTTTTGTGAAATTACTTTTTCCAATTATCAGCTTCTACCAATTTAAGATATAGTTTTCTTCACTAGCATTTATACACCACCAGCAAACACCATTTATATTTATTCTTCTTTTCAATATACCAATATCCAATTATTATAAGTTGATTTATACTAATCTCCAATCATAATAGAATTTTAATTCCTTCCAATGTCCATCCAATATTCTTCTAATATACTTTTATAATCTTCAATAATTATTTGTGTATAATTATAAATGTGCATTAAATATATGCATAATTTTTAATCTTCATTTAACTCACTATATTAAACAATTGGACTATCTCCAACTAACTTTCATATTTCTTATTAAACTGCTTGACTGACTTACTAAAACTGTGAACAATTGACTTCACTAACTAATCTACTAACTTTCATAATAAACGGCTTGACTTCTGACTAAAAACTTCCAAAACTGCCATCTTGAATCCAAATCACGGGTATTTATATCCTTTTGGATATTCCAGAACCATCTGGTAAGAGATCATGTTCCATTCTGTTCTATTAACTTCTATATAGATGTTCTCGAAAAAAATATCTGTTCGATCCACCGACATAATCATTATTCCAGAATGTTCGACCGTCAACAAAGGTCAAATTCTGCACTCTGGAGAATTCGTTAATGTTCCATTGATAATTTTGTTGACATTTAGGCTTTTCAGATCAGAATAAACATTCAAATTAGTAACTAACACTCTAATTTAATAAAATACACAATTCAAACAATATATTATTATAACCCCACTTTATATTCGTATTATGATTAATTTCTATCTGTCAATTCGAGAGTATTTTTGGTTGCCTAGGCACATGGCTCACTTAAATCTATTTACAATATTAAAATACAACTTTTTACACTTATTATATGCTAATTTATTAAAAATACCCTCACATAAATATATTTTTATTAAATTCTCTAGTATATAACTTATTTAAAACAACCAAATATCTAATATTATGTAGTATATAACTTATAAACTATTTTCTATAAACCGTAATCGTATCAATACCCCAAAATAATATTTAAAATAAATAATTTACTTATTATTTTTTTAAATATTAATTTTCTCATACCTTATTAAATTTAATAAATCAATTTTTTTTTTATTTAAAATGTGTTAAATACATCCCTGTTCGCTGTCTATGTCAAAACAGAGAACAACGGAGCACAGTTCGGCTATTCTATGGTCAAACTGTCATGTCAAATGGAGCAATGGATGCGATATCAGAGAATAAAATATAACCTTAATTAAAAATATAATCTATATTGTGTTCTGTTTATTTATAGACAAAATCTAGGAAGTATTTCCATTCAAAATAACTTTCATCAATATAAATTGGTAAGTCTTTCCACGTTATTATACTAGAAAGACATTTTTATAGCAATTATAGTATCAATTTTGTGTCTAACCCCAAATTATGATTTTTAGGGTACAAACAATTTCCATATGTACAAAATTCAACAAGTATGATGTCAAATTTATTCACAACAAAGAAATCTACCATCTATCTATGAAATGGATCTATCAGTAAGTTATTAGTGTTATTATATTTGTGTTAAAGGTATAGAAAATATTATTCAATCTCTTCATGATATTGAAAAATGTCGTTGATATGAAATATGCCTCTTAGTCTGTTCTCTGCATCTATTAATACATAACTATTTATTCCATTCTGATTTTCAATTGTATATGGACCTTCAAACATTGGTTGTAATTTCTTACAACGGTTTTCTTTAACATTACTTTTTCTAAGTGAACGAATTAACACTAGGTCTCCTTTTTGAAATGTGATTGGTTTTTTTATATTTCGATTTTGTCTTCTGATATATTTTTCAGCTTTCCTCCTAATTCGGTTATTCACTTTCTGCATTACTTGTTCTAACATATCCTGATTATATTCACTAATCCACTTTCTGTTTCCTATATGGCCAAACATTAAATATTCTGGTACTTCCTCTGTATTCAAATTATGTGTATTATTTAAAAAATACTCTACTTGTGGTATATGTTGCTCCCAAGTTTCGTGTTGATTTTGGCACAGTATCCTTAAATATTTTATAACTTCTTTAATATATCTTTCTGCAGGATTTGCCTGAGGATGTCTGATACTTGTAAAATGAATGTTGATTCCCTTTTTCTCACAAAATGCCCGAAATTTTTGGTTGTTAAAATATGTAGCATTATCTATTATGCAATTTCTAAATGGTCCTATTTCTTCGAAAAATTGATTAATATATAATTTTAATGTTTTAACATTTGTTCTAGAGCAGGGATATAGTTTAATAAATTTTGTATATAAATCAACTATCACTAGTATATGCTTTTTTCCTGTTGGACTGAGAACTAAATTTGAAATAAAATCCATGGAAACTGTATTGAGTTTTTCATATACAACATTAGATTTATATGTGTTCTGGTTTTTGAAATTCTTTTCTTTGTTTAGTTGACATATTGGGCATTGGGTAGTAATTTCTTTTGCTATACTTATGTCATTCTTTGCAAAATAATTGTCCCTAAATAGCATCCATAGCTTTCTTGAACCAGTATGCATATAATTGTTATGTAAATTTTTCAATATTTTCTTTGCTAAAGTTCTAGTTATTACATATACTTCTATGCCATTTATTATTTTATAATATACCCCATCTTTCCTAAGGACTTTTTGTTTTTCACTCAAATTGATCTGATCTCTTATAATTTCTTCTTTAGAATATAATCCTGTACTTTCTACTAATTGGTTTAATCCAATCTTTATTGTTCGCTGCCCTTTTTGTAGTGTATTTTCTAACCTTGATAAAGCATCTGCCACTATATTGGATTTTCCAGAAATGTATTTGATTTCAAAGCAGTATTCACTAAGTATTAGACTCCACCGATGTATTCTACTGTTTCCATATTTGTTATTTAATATAGACGTTAAAGCTTGGTGATCTGTTTCTATTATAAATTCATTACCCAACAAATAAAATCTTAATTTTGTGACACAGTGTATTATACTTGCTAGTTCTAATTCTGAAACTGAGTAACCCTTTTCATGTGGCTTTGTAATTCTTGAAATGAATTGTATTGGGTATTCGACCCCATCATGTATTTGTAATAATACCCCTGATAATCTCTCTATTGATGCATCTGTTCTTAATATGAATGGCTGTGTGTAGTCAGGATAGTATATTTTCAAATTTGACAGAAAAATGTTTTTAATTTCTTGGAATGCTAGTTCTCTTCTCTGATCCCATCTCCATTTTACACCTTTTCTCAGTAGTTCAAGTAATGGAATTTCTTTTATACTTAGATCTGGTATCATCCTTTTATAATAATTAATTATTCCAATAAATCCTCTTAAAGTTTTTAAATTGTGTGGTGTTTTATATTCCTGAATGACTTGTGTCCGTTCTGGATCCATTTCGATTCCCTTAGTGTTAAGTTTATAACCTAGATATATGACTTCTTTTTGAAAAAATGTACATTTTTCTTGATTTATTTTTAGTCCAACTTTGTCTAATCTATTTATTATAATTTTTAGGTGTTTCTCATGATCTTCAGCCGTTTTAGAAAAAATTAATATATCATCAATGTAGTGAATTACAAAATGTTCATATTGATCCAAAATATCATGAAGACATCTACATAGAGCACTGCAAGATGATTGAAGTCCAAATGGTACTACTTTGAATTGATATACTACTCCATCTATCTGAAATCCTGTATACTGTCTACTTTTTCTTTCTAGAGGTATTAACCAGAAACTATGCTGTAAATCGATTTTAGTGAAAAATGACATTCCTGTAATTCTTCCTAATATTCCATCTATACTCATTGGTGCTTCAAATTGCTTTTCAGTAATCTTGTTAATATTCCTTGCATCCAAACATAACCTGATTTCACCTGATCTTTTTCGTACTACTACTATGGGGTTAATAAAACGTGTGTCTGCCTTCTCAATGATCCCATCTTCTAACATATTATTAATTGTTTTGTTTACTTCTTCTCTGTATTTATATGGTATTGGGTATGATTTTGTTTTAAAATCTTTTTCCTCCTTAACTCTTATACTATGGATATAATTCTGTGCAATTCTATTTTCTTTATTGACAAGTCCCTTGTGTTGCTGCAATATGGAAATGACTATTGATTTATATTCTTCAGGGCAATTTAAAACTTTTATCACATCTTCTTCTTTACAAATAAAATTATTCTTCATTATGTACTCATTATTCCTTGCTTCCAATTTTACGCACTCCGCCTCGTAGGCATCCATCTGCTTAAAATTTCCATTCCTTAAATATTCACTACAATAATTATTCTTTACATTCTTTTGGGACATTTCCCTATCATCAAAATACATTTCTTCTTCATAAACATCATTATTTTCTTTTAATGATATCCTATCAACTCTTATTCCTTCTTCTACCTCATCTTTCTGCATAAATTTAATTATTTGCCCTTCCAAAGTTACCATTCTTTCTTCAAAATCTATCTTTACTTTCTTCTTTTCCAATTCATCATTTCCCATTAATATATCAACACATAAATCCTTGACAATAAATCCTTGCATATTAATTTCTTTATTAAGAATATTAATTTTAAAATTGGCTAGTTTATCAATTTCACCCAACTTCTTATTATTTGCACCAATAATTTTAATTTTTGGAATCTTTATTATATCTGATAGTTTTAATGTATTAAAAATAAAATTCTCCGAGACTAATGTACTTTCTGAACCAGTATCTATCATAATTTTAATCATTTTATTTTTGGCCAAAGCATTTATATAAATTAAATTAATAGATTCAATAATTTTCTCTTCATCTGAAGAAATAAATTCAGAAGGTTTTTCATAATAGCAATGGCCTAACTTGTAATTCAGAAAGTTTACGGCACAAAATTTTGATTATTAGAATTGTCCGATTGTATCTGACCACTTGGATCTGATGTACTATGTCTTTCCCTACTATGACTTCTACTCACATTTTCTTGCCTTGTACGATTTCGTTCCCTGTCTTCGCAGCTTCTATTCCTTCGAGCACAATTTACCTGTCTGTTATAGTTAGGTCGCTCTGTATTTTTTCTATTGTTAAAATCTTGTCTATTATTATTAGTACTGTTATTAAAATGTTGTCTATTATAATTACTGTTATTATTATTAAAATTTTGTAAATTATTACCATATCTAGTGTTATTGTTATATGATTGTCTATATTTGTGATTATCATTTTTATTATATTGAAAGCTATTATTGTTTTTTCTGTTGTTATTATTACTTGTCATATTGCCTCTTTGTATTCTTTGAATAAAATTAATAAAACTATCTATTGTTTGAATATTTTGTACAGTTACTGTTTGGACAACATCAGCATCAAAATGTCTAGATACATTTAAGACTGTTTCATCCTCTCTAAGTGGTGGTTCTAAATATTTTGCAACTGTTATCAGTTTCAATGCATAATCTACCATATTTGATTTTAAATTTTGATTATACTTTCCAAAATATAGAATTTCTCTAAACTTGGCTTGCTCTAATTCACCCCAATAATAATTTAAAAATTTATTTTCAAATGTTTGAAAATTATCTAAATCATTTTCAATACTAGCAAACCAAGTTGCTGCATTGTCATTTAATGTCACTCTAATATAATCTTTAATATCATTAATATTATTCACAAATCTTAATTTATGTTTTAAACTATTTATGTATACTCTAGGATGCAAATTTTTTATATTACCAGAGAATTTAATCCCAGTCTCATTTGTTAAATTTAAGTAAGGTCTCCCTATGTCTCTCATTTGTGAAATATCATCTATTCTCTGTTCCACATTTCTTATTTGATTACAATTTATTTGGATATTTTGTTGTATATCGTCTAATTTTTCTTCTGTGTTTCTCCTGTCTTCGTTAATTTTTACTTCTAAGTTACATTTCTGTAACTCTATTTTCTGTTCTATATCTATCTTATTATCTTGAATAATCCTCTTTACTTCTGTCCTCTCATTGTCTATCCTTTTCTTGTAGTCATTCCGTATACTTTTTATTTCATTTGCTACTTTTTTCTCTGCAGCTTCAAGTTTTTTATCCATTTGTTTTACAATTTTATTATTATTACCTTCTATTTTCTTTTCTAATTTTCTATAATTCTCTTCCAATTTCTGTTCCATTTTTTTCATGTCTTCTTTGACTTCTTTTGAATTCTCTTCCAATTTTTTTATGTCTTCTTTGATTTCTTTTGAATTCTCTTCCATTTTCTGTTCCATTTTTTTCATGTCTTCTTTGATTTCTTTTGAATTCTCTTCCATTGTCTTGTTCATCTGCATCATTAATGACATCAAAGCTGCCATATTGACATTTTCCTCTCTTTCTGGATTCATTTCTGCAGTATCTTGTGGAATTTGAACTAAACTCTCCTCTTGTATAGGTTGTGTTTCTACTTCCACATCTTCTTCATTCTTTTTGCTTCTTGTACCTTTCTTTCCTTGAGACATTTTGAGACTTTACTTGTTCAATTATAATTAAAAATAAAATCTATAATTTTTTCTTTCTACTGATAATTAATTTAATTATATGAGAGCACTTATCTTCCCAAACTAATTCTTTTAAATAGAGAGCCCCACGTTGGGCGCCAAATTGTTATGATGTGTTTTTTTGTTTGAATGATGAGCAATGAGTATTTTTAATAATATAGGGTTTTTATCGCGGTTCTCAAAGAATTAGCTTGTAAGTACTTTTTTAAATTATCTTTATTATAACTATTATGAAACACACATATACTTATATCTAACTTAGCCAATGTAAATTTAAAATAAACTATCTTTAAATTGATATTCTTATAAAACTAATTAAATTCTATAGACAATGTAAAATTTAAACAAACTATCTTCAAAATTGAAATTGTTATGACACTAACTAAATTATATTAACAAAATTTTGTACCTTTCTTTCACTGAATGCCTAAATGAACTGTTTTCCACTATATAGATTCTAATCACCACTGAATGTCTTCGTACTGCAGTTATCCTTATTTTTTGTGAAATTACTTTTTCCAATTATCAGCTTCTACCAATTTAAGATATAGTTTTCTTCACTAGCATTTATACACCACCAGCAAACACCATTTATATTTATTCTTCTTTTCAATATACCAATATCCAATTATTATAAGTTGATTTATACTAATCTCCAATCATAATAGAATTTTAATTCCTTCCAATGTCCATCCAATATTCTTCTAATATACTTTTATAATCTTCAATAATTATTTGTGTATAATTATAAATGTGCATTAAATATATGCATAATTTTTAATCTTCATTTAACTCACTATATTAAACAATTGGACTATCTCCAACTAACTTTCATATTTCTTATTAAACTGCTTGACTGACTTACTAAAACTGTGAACAATTGACTTCACTAACTAATCTACTAACTTTCATAATAAACTGCTTGACTTCTGACTAAAAACTTCCAAAACTGCCATCTTGAATCCAAATCACGGGTATTTATATCCTTTTGGATATTCCAGAACCATCTGGTAAGAGATCATGTTCCATTCTGTTCTATTAACTTCTATATAGATGTTCTCGAAAAAAATATCTGTTCGATCCACCGACATAATCATTATTCCAGAATGTTCGACCGTCAACAAAGGTCAAATTCTGCACTCTGGAGAATTCGTTAATGTTCCATTGATAATTTTGTTGACATTTAGGCTTTTCAGATCAGAATAAACATTCAAATTAGTAACTAACACTCTAATTTAATAAAATACACAATTCAAACAATATATTATTATAACCCCACTTTATATTCGTATTATGATTAATTTCTATCTGTCAATTCGAGAGTATTTTTGGTTGCCTAGGCACATGGCTCACTTAAATCTATTTACAATATTAAAATACAACTTTTTACACTTATTATATGCTAATTTATTAAAAATACCCTCACATAAATATATTTTTATTAAATTCTCTAGTATATAACTTATTTAAAACAACCAAATATCTAATATTATGTAGTATATAACTTATAAACTATTTTCTATAAACCCTAATTGTCACAATATATATATATATATATATATATATATATATATATATATATATATATATATATATATATATATATATATATATATATATATATATCTACATAACTTTTGAAACTAAATAACTAAACATATTTTAGGCAAAATTTAAAATGCAATATAGCAAACAAGAAAAGTAACCTCTTAGTGCCACCTATACTATAACTCTCAAAGCTTGTAGTTGTTGATTTGTAAACTTGCTGTAACAGAGCCTTTATTGAATTGTAAGGAAGAGAGCAGCTTGATGGCGTTCTAGCTGGCATAAACCTCGAAGTTCAGGCGTTACCCGATCGGTGGCAGAATTGATAATAAGAAAAACTCAAAAAATATGTTATTTTATAAAATATTTTACGTTATCTAATAATAAAAAAAAATTCTTTGTTTGGGTATTTTGAATTTTAATCATTCTCGAATATATTAGATATTGAAATTTAAATTGAAATATAAGTACTGGTAGTTAAATGCAATGTCAATTATTAATAACGGGAGTATTTGATTAAATAGCGAAGTAAGTATATTTAATTAAATACTCCCGTGATTAATAATTAGTAATGTTATAGTCGATGTTTGGCATTATTACTTGGGAATCTCCGTTGTAGCACGACGGTTACGGGACATTTGTTCTCAATCGCAAAAACAACCTTCAATCAAATCTGTTTAAAGAACGACTTTATGTATTCACGCACAATATATATATATATATATATATATATATATATATATATATATGTATATATATATATAAATATAATAGATCTAATATATAGATAAATATAATAGATCTAATATATCTAATATATAGATATATAGAAATATAAAAAAGACAAATTAAAAAAAATGTATATATATATATATATATATATATATATATATATATATATACATTTTTTTTAATTTGTCTTTTTTATATTTCTACTTCATAGAATGATAAAAATTAATAACATTCAGAAAAAGTCAATTCTAAAGAAATCCACGACAAAATACTATATTATACCAAGGCGGAGTCGGCTTCCCCTAATTACATTTCTCCGTAAGTTTCTATTTTGTGTCAGCAACATCAATTGCATTTACAGACAGGTCCTACTTAAGCATCTCCGTTAGTCCTCCTCTCCTACTCCTCTTAGAAACTTGCAACTAAGGACTGTCATATATGTCAGAAGCGTTGCCGATACAAAAATGTACAAAACATTGATGTCTCAACTTCTGCCTTCTGCTGATGCCGTAGCAGAAATCTAAATATTTTAACAGGTTACGTGCCAGGAGTTTTTTATTAAACCCAGGAACAGTTTGACTAAGGAGGGCTGTATATGCTTTATGTCATAAATAAATTATTTCAACATGATAACATATCGACGTGTGTCCAAAGTGTATTATTTCTATACCCAAAGATGGAGATGTGGAATCAAATTTAAATTTGCCAATACTCTAATTTGGGATAGCTCATTTTGAAGAGGAAATATTATTATCTAACTGCGTCATTTATAGACCAATGAAATTTCAACTGCAAATTAATTGATATTAAAAAGTTTGTTAGTTGAAAATATCAAATAAATATTAGTGAACCAAATTACTATTTTTCCAGCAGCCTCTTCGTCTGATTTTGGGGATATCTAGTTATACAGTCAAATCTAATTGATACAATTTCGTTATTGATTTACGACGGATTAGAACGATTAACGATACTTCAACACTTTCCTGAAAACATCCCATTGTGACTGGAGCAAATTTACATAAGTACCTACCAAGATTAAATCGCCCCCTTGGTGCAACAAGTAGATAACTCGAAATCTATGCATTTTGAGTTATCCAGTTAAATCTGACCTATTTTTCATGCTCTCTTTAACGCAACAACTAGATATGTATTATACGAGCAGTCAAAACATTTAAAGAGTGGCCAAAAATAGATAACTTCCAAAATGTACTTTCTATTTATAGATATCTTTAGATATCTACTTGTAGCACTAACATTACTGAGTTACTCGCTGTCACCTTCTTAATTGTAGTTATCTAGTTGTGTACTTGAAGTAACACGTGTATTTTTGTGCTGCTAAATTCTTTCAACGAGGGTTTTTAAATAGTATTGATGCAAAAATGACGCCAAGGGGAATAAAGATTTTGGAAATGCTTCGTAACCAATCCGAATATGTTGAAGGTACCTTACAATTATTTTTAAATACAACTAAAATCAAATTTAATTTATAAAGTGAGGTGATGTAATTATATTTATGTAATTTGGCGACAAAGTATCCCTTTAGTCGCTGATTTTAAAGACTAACAGTAGCACTTCGAATCAGTAGGAATTAGAGGGGGGCTTTATAATCGATAAGGATTAAAAGTTCTTCTTAAGTACTTAAAAATTATTAAAATAATAATGTTTTTTCGCTTTAAATCTGTGTTTTTCTATTTATTTATTATTAAAGCACTGGAACACGTATTTAGAGAAAGTCTCTAAGCTTTTTTATTATTACAGCTCCTGTTTCGTCCATAAAGATGCCAAACTCAGGAAAAATTATGGAAAATAATGTCCCAGGTAAGAATTTTTTTAATTAAGCAGTGAGTTTATTTGCATATTAACTGCTAGTGCTCTTTTTAACAAAAATCATTATTTCAGATGGCAATACGCATGGTTCCAGCACTCCACGTTCAGCTTTATTAGATAATTTGGAGTCTGATATTGAATCATTTTCACCCGATTATTCAGAAAATGCTCCAAGTTCTTCAAGTGAAACATCTGAAGAACAAGTAGGTAACGAAGTAGATACGCAGCTCGAGGGTATGGAAGAACTTCCTGTTACAACAAAAAAAAAAACAAAAAAAAAGGAAATTGAATCCGAATAGCTGAAGAAGAAATATTGCAAAAAAAGAAAACAGCGTGGAGAAAGTTACGTTTCTTTAGAGAAAATTACATCACAGGGGTTTCAATGAAGAATCCGTATAGTACAACATGTAAGAGAAAATGCAATGACAAATTAACCATCCATGCGCGACTCAAAAGTTTTCAAACTTACCATCGGCTTGAATCATTTGAACGAAAAAAAGATTTTATATACAGTAACACAGAAAAAAATCCAAAAAAATTAACAACCACACAGAATTTCAAATGCCAATCCACAATTGTATTTTTTTTGTCTACCAATCAAGGGAAAATACAAGTTTGTAAGACTATGTTTATAAATACATTGGGTATACGAAAGGGAGTAGTGGATATTGCAATGCAGCATCGAATGGAAGAAAGCATTACTGCAGCTGATCAAAGAGGCAAGATTGCGAAGAAAGCCATACCTCCTGAAATTTTACAAGGTGCTATAAACCATATTGAAAGATTCCCCGTAGTAGCTTTGCATTATTGTCGTGCAAAAACTCAAAGAAAGTATTTACCGTCCAATCTTAATATTACTATAATGTACACCATGTATAAAGAAGATTGTACAGAAAAAAAATACCGTTAGTAAGTTCGTCAATGTACAGAAAGATATTTTGTGAAGAATATAACCTGGATTTTTACTTAATTACTATTTAAATGGGAATAAGCCACAATTAAAGGTTAAAATACGTTTATTGACGTTTCAATTTTCACTTCGGAAATCGTTCTCAAAATACAAACATTAGTAAATTAAACAAATTTTGTTTTTTGTTACTTAGTGAAAAATTCTTCTAATAATTTAATTTTATCTGACTCATCTATATTGACAATTCAGACATACATTATACATTTTAAAGTAGACGACTTTAAAATGATATTGTCAATATTGTTGAGTTGCATTCCTGGGACGACTTTACTCATAAAATAGTTCATTCGATTACATGAAATCAACTTTAACTTGAGAATATCCGTCAGAAAAGATCATAACATGTAATTCGTCTTTAAAAAGACAAATACATGCCATGATGACAGTAAAATTCTCCTGTTAGTGATTCCATAGTAAATTATGAGGGAAAAACTAGGAAAAAAAGCTCATAATACTATCCCGACATGGTAAGTATTTGATCGTGCATTTAGTTTACCTTCAATAAACATCAAATTCCGATTTTATATATTTGTTATTTAAAAAACATAAATGATGCATTCTCTATATGTTACTGACTTACCAATACTGGTATTTTCCTTTTAATAACTTCCTCTTTCAATATGGGTAACCAGATCCTACTACATTCTGCCGAGGAATTCGCGACACAATTGGTCTCATTTAGCATAATTAGAGCCGCTTCTTTGATTTTTCTCTTTTTACCATCCGTTTCTTTTAGGACTATATTTAAATCATTCCATTGAACCCTATGTTCATTATCCCATGCGTATATATTATATTTAAAAGGATAGAAAATAAATTCAACATTTCAACAACATTCAAAACAACAAACACGTTGAGATCTATTTTGTCCAAAACCTAACCTAACAATGAACAAGAAAGGACAAGGAATTGCATTTATAAAATAGCTTGTGAATGTGATCAGTTTTATTTAGGTGAAACATCAAGGCCATTAAATGTTAGAATAAGTGAACATCAATCCTATATTAAAAATAGAGAATTTGATAGATCTCAAATATGTAAACACGCATGGGATAATGAACATAGGTTTTAATCTGGTTTAACTTTTCAACATTGAAGCCATTAATTAATATTTATCGCAAGGAGTTTAAGAATGCTTGAAAGTCTTGTGTCGGTACATTTCTTAAACATAATCTTAAATTTTAAAATCTTTGTTTGTACCACCGTGTAAATTTTTAAAATAAAATAAAAATAATAAGTACGTATGTGCTTACGGTTTTGCCACAACATGAGCAATAAACTTTATCCATATCCATAGATAGCTCTTTGTAAGGTTTCATCCAAGTTGAAACATTGCTTATTTCCGGCATTTTCAAAGCACAGTAATTATTCTTAATTAGAAATACACGTGTTTTACGCCTCCAATTTTACAACAAAAGTGAATCCAAGTGAAACTGACCATCAAAACGAAAATTTTTACCTAAAGACATAAACTGGCAAACACAAACCCTTAATTCCAGGACAAAACGTGACAAAATATATATACACTGATTATAAAACAAAATTAAATATTGGAATTTTCATGCTATTAGTAAGTTTGAATATAAAAATATATAGTTAACACCAAATTTTCAAATTACATGCAGTTTATGCTGACTTTTATAAAAATATGCAAATTTTGATATTTTTTCATTTTTTATGCATTATATACAAAATTTGCAATTTGCATATTTGCCTAAGTCTAGTAAGGATTATGCCTAGGAATGCTTCGGTGTTACGTATTCGCTACTCTCCTTTATGGATTGGAAGCATGGACATTAAAACAAGTGCATCTAAATAAGTTCGCTGCCTTTGAATTTTGGTGTTATAGAAGAATCCTACGAATATCATGAACTCAAAAAAAGTCAAATGCAGAAGTTACTAGAAGAATAGGAAGTGAAGCTGAAATAATATTGACTATCAAAAGAAGAAAACTTGAATACTTAGGCAATGTTATGAGAGGGCAAAGATACTATTTATTGCAGCTTATTATGCAAGGCAAAATTATAGGACAACAAAATGTGGAAAGACAAAGAATATCGGGGCTTAAGGACTCAAGGAAATGGTTTGAATGTAGTAGGGCAGAAATATTTAGAGCGGTTAACAGGTTCTGCATAGCCATGATGATTTTCAACCTTCGATAGAAGATGGAACTTAAAGAAGAAGATAGTAAAAGTATTGTTTATTTTTTTCACATGCGAAAAATCATGTCATTTTTTCGCTGTATTACGATGATTCTACCATAATTTTACAATTATTTCCCATTCTTTAACCCTTCCTACTCACATTTCTTAATGGAATGGCTTAAAAACTCAAGGGAATGGTTTGAATGCAGTAGTGCAGAACTTTTTAGAGCGGCAGTCAACAGAATCCGCATAGCCATGATGATTTCCAACTTTCAATAGAAGATGGAACTTAAAGAAGAAGAAGAACTCACATTTTAACCCCACTTCATTAAAAATACAGACAGTTGTAAGATAGCAAACAAGAAAGACCTCTCTCTTGCCTGTTCGTTAGGAACAGTCGTTTTTTTCCATGTTGACTATCGTTAGTAACATACTCTCTACTGTTGACTGCCGCTAACGACAGACATCCTCTCGCTCCCGCTTATAGTCACGCGAAAGATACCGGAAATACTGTTTTAAATCGTATACAGATGCAAATGCTCTACCTCGTGATCTCAGTGTTAGTACCGCTAGATACGTGTTCAAAAACTTGTACCCGGACAGCTTCCCCGTATGAAGAACAACCGCGAGTGAATGCCTGTAAATACCGCAAGTGTGTGTGCAGCAGAAGAATTGGCAAGACTTTTATAAACTTAATTTGATATAATCTGTATAACCTTTTACTACATATTCTAATTTATTTGAACCAGCCCTATGTAATAGAGTCCTCGTACACTGAAATTATACTCATAATTTCACATATGTACACTCTTTTTGTACAAGTATCATAAATTATCTAATATCGGTAAATTAAAAAAAATATATATGTAAACTCAACGAATGCTGCAGACATTGGAAAGCTTGTCTGATTGAGTGGAGTGACAAAAGAGATATGATAATCACCCAATACAAACAATATACTTATAGTTTATCAGGTCCCACATAAAGTAAAGATAAGGAGAATATATATATATATATATATATATACATATATATATATATATATATATATATATATATATATATATATACATATATATATATATATATATATATATATATATATATATATATATATATATATATATTAAACTTACAGCTAAGATTATTACTATTATAAAAATTAATATTAAACTCACCAGTATTCCGGGTTGAACCGCGTCGATATCCATTTTGCCGAGCTTTCGACATCCTCTCTGATGTCTTCTTCAGGGCTTCCGAGGTCTCAGTCTCCCGAGCCCCCAGACACTACTACACTCACTAGTCACTTCTAGTTCACTCACTAGTTCACTACATACACTACTATACACTATATATATAAGAAATACTGGATATTATTGACTGTCGATATAAAAAAACAACACAGTTTATTAGGGCTGCAGTCAGTAGGTTTGGCCGGGATGTTATAGTGTGTTTCATAAAATCTAAATAAAAAGTCAGACATAGATAAATTGAGCAAAATTTATTGTTACTTACTGACAAAACATCAAAAATAAAATAAAGATTTACTTTTACATATACACACCGTAATACACCTGCATACAAAACATGTTGCATACTATCAAGACAGGTTTAAGATGCTACTTCCATTAACATAATAGCAAGAACTCCTAATTACTTTTTAATCACACTATTTTTGTTTTTTTTTTGTTCTCTATGGATCAGTCAAAACACACCATGAAAAGATGTCACTAACAAAATTTTAACTTTCCAACTAAATTTTAAAATGTATATTGTCCATTATTTTAAATGTTATATTTTATATGTGTGTTTTTAATGTTGAGTGTCGTAGCTTTAGAAAAATAATCTCAACGACTAGTAAGTTGTAATGACAATTTGAGATATGTTGTGAATATTTACACTTTCTTCTAATTACAGTGTCTTGAAGAAGGAATAAAAGAATTCCGAAAGCTCGACCAAAAGTCAAAAGAGTATTTCTATAACATCCCGGCCAAACCTACTGACTGCAGCCCTAATAAACTGTGTTGTTTATATATATATATATATATATATATATATATATATATATATATATATATATTGTTATGATGTATTATTTGTGAATGATGAGCAATGAGTGTTTTTTAATAATATATATAGGGTTTTTTATCGCGGTTCTCAAAGAATTAGTTTGTAAGCACTTTTTGAAATTATCTTTATTATATCTATTATAAAACACACATATATATCTAACATAACCAATGAAAAGTTTAAAATAAACTATCTTTAAAATAAAATTCTTATGAAACTAATTAAATTATATAGATAATGTAAATTTTAAACAAACTATCTTTAAAATTGAAATTCTTATGATACTAACTAAATTATATTAACAAAATTTTGTACCTTTCTTTCACTGAATGCCTAAATAAAATGTTCTCCAAAATAAAGATTTTAATCACCACTCAATGTCTTCGTTCTCAGCCTCGGTTATCCTTGTTTTTGTGAAATTATTTTTCCAATTATCAGCTTCCACCAATTTAAAATATTTTTCTACTTAACAGCATTTATATATATTCTTTTTTTCAATATACCAATATCCAATCACCAAATATATTATATAATTTTAATTTTCAATTAATACTTCCTTCCATTATCCAATTACCATTTTTACATAACATAATTTTTAATCTTCAATAATATTATCTTTATACTGTTTCTTAATCTTCATTGAACTTATTATATTGAACATCTGGACCTTCTGACTGACTATCTTGAACTTACTGAACAATTGACTTCACTAACTAAATGTGTCTATCTTCTAACTAACTTTCTTACTAACTGACTGGCCATTTTGAATCCAAATCACCGGGTATTTATATCTTTTTCCATGTTCCAGAATCATCTGGCAAGAAATCATATTCGAATTGTTCTATATAATTGTTCTCGAAAAAGTATATGTTCTGGTTATGTCCATTTCACAGACATAACCCTATTCGAGAACGTTCTACCGTAAACAAAGGTTAAATTCTGTATTCTAGAGAATTCTTTACTATTCTATCGAGAATTTTATCGACATTTAGGCTTTTCAGATCAGAATATACACTTAAATCAGTAACTTAAACAAATTTAATAAACTACACATTTTAAGCAACATATAACCCTACTTTATATTCGTAATAATTATTTAAAATGTCAGTTAAGTGTATAGTTGGTTGCCTATGCACATGGCTCACTTAAATATATTTACAATATTATAATTATTAAAATAAAACTTTTTACACTTATTTAATGCTAATTTCTTAAGAATACCCTCATATAAATAATTTTTATAAAATTCTCTAATATATAACTTATAAATTAATTTTTTAAACACTATTTTTCCTCCTCCTACGTCCAATATCATTTCAATATATATATATATATATATATATATATATATATATATATATATATATATATATATATATATATACACAATATAATAATACCAAAATTCCAAAATCACTATTATAATCCGTTTAGTAAAAAAAATAACACAGCTCTCAAGTCAACGCAACGTTTAAGTAAAATGGACTATAACTAGACTAATTTCAAAATTATATAAGTAATAATTTAGCTTACCAATATTTTTTTCAAAAAAAAAATTACCTTGCTTTGATTTATTATTTATGGTGCATGGTACTCTTAATTTATAGGGAATGAATGTATCAAGCAATCCCAAAACATTAAAAATATTAATTATGTAAAAAAATATAGAAATAATTACTACTAAAATGGTTTTAAATAAGGATCAAATAAGACGATTTTTACTGTTTACTTTAATCACATTTGACCCACAATGATTCTGGGACACGCTTTACATTTATTTAAAATATCTAAAGATTCTGTAATTTCTTGAACAAGCAAGGGCCGTAGCTGAGGGTTTACAACTTTCACAAAAGCCGGAACAAAACATTTCCAGCTCCTAAGTGTCCGTTATCTGAGCGAACATACGGTTTTCATGTAAACCAACCCTCACGTAAAAGACAGTAAATGCAAAGTACAGTCCGTGCTTGGCATACAGCATGCGATTTTGCATTTTATAATAATGCGTTTCCAAAACAGGATAACTTCTTTTTCCCTAAAACTAATCTGAATTCTCTCGGTCTCTTATCTCAATATTCTTTTCCGATCCTAAATACTCACGTTCTATCGTTTAATCTGTTTCCCATTTTCTTTTTCTGCCGTTCTCCAGTACTTTGCATTCCAGTTTTTGTTGTTTCTGACAGTGATAGTTGAGAGCTTTCTTTTTCTGGCTTCGGGACTTTTAGATAGGGATTATTCGGATTTTATTCAAAAATGGATGATTGACATTGATAGTCTGTCCTCTACGGACTGAATAATGGAAATAATACAATATGTCGTTTATATAAATTGTTCCTTGTTTATATTTCGGCATTCTATAGAATTATAAGTATACCTTGATTTTGGAAAATTTAATTGCTGTTTATATATTTATAAATATATACAAGAAGTACTGGATATTATTGACTGTCAATTTAAACAAACAACACAGTTTATTAGGGCTGCAGGCAGAAAGTTTGGCCAGGATGTTATAGAAATACTCTTGTGACTTTTGGTCTAGCTTTCGGAATTGTTTTTATTCTTTCTTCAAGACACTGTAATTAGAAGAATGTGTAAATATTTACAATATATCACAAATTGTCAGTGCAACTTACTAGTAGTCGAGATTATTTATATAAAGCTATGACACTCAACAAAAAAAAAATACAAC
Organism: Diabrotica undecimpunctata; assembly: GCF_040954645.1. NCBI lineage: Eukaryota > Metazoa > Arthropoda > Insecta > Coleoptera > Chrysomelidae > Diabrotica > Diabrotica undecimpunctata. The sequence goes on along the minus strand of NC_092803.1, from coordinate 135,780,722 downwards.
GAACCTAAATAAAATATATTTCAATCGGACTTAAATAATAACAGACTCTTAAAGTGATACGAGATTGCGTTCAGTGCCATCTCGTCAAAAGACAGTTTTTGGAAATGTGTTCAATACTAAAACACCCAAATACTCTTAATAAGAGGACTGACATTAGTAACTTGAGCCAAATTCATCATGCATTAATTCTACAGAATTAGGCTCAATATGTTATTTACTTTTAATTGTCCCATAAGGTGTTTGTGATCATATTTTTCATATCTAATAATAAAAATAAATAAATTAAATTTTTTTCTTCCTTTAATTAACTTGGATTTATTAACTTACAATTTTATTAAATATTTTGTCAATATCACATTTACATATATTAAGTAATTGTTTTTTTTGGCTGATTTGTTTAATTAAATCTTGTTATCGAAACTGATTCATAGAATCTTTTTCATTCACAGTTCCAAATGCTATGAACCTTGGACTGTGGAAGTTAAATCAATCTTCACCTGTTGGTTGGCTAACCAGTCACAACGTAGATATTATCATATATGATATTTTGGATTGACCTCGCTTGCTTGCTTTGTTTTTGAGTTTTTGGACCAATCACTGGGGGGAAAATGGTGTTTTTAACCACCTTTTTCTTTAATTTTTTGGCTTTTTGATTTATAATGACAAGTTGTCACCCAAATTTACCATAATCTTTAAATGTACCGCTCTACTACTACAACTACGTTGACCTCAAGGCCATTGTCTTTTCAAGTTGTTAGCGTGGGTGTTACACCTGTGAATTCATTTACCTGCTGCATTCAATAAGCTAAAGACTGGTAACTTCATTGTACTTTTAAATATTATGTTTTAATCTCAACTATTTAATAATGTTACCTAAAGTCATTTAAATTTTACTGATAATACATTGTTGGAAGTGCATCTTATGATCTTTCTAGTTCTTTACACATCAATTTTTAATGTTTTTTACTTAAGTTTTTTATAACAAATTTTTTATATACATGTATTATTATCACATGTTCTTTTGCTGTACTGTGTATCACAAGTTTGTTAATTTGTAAACTGTACCTAGTTTCAATTAATTGTTTATACAACTTTATCTTTGAATGTTCCATTATCGGAAGCTTTTTTACAAATTTAATATCGTTGACTGCTACATGTCTTTTTGAGGTAACAAACATGTTTTAACTTCTCTTTGGATGTTTGGTTTTGGCAACTATTGATGCTTTCTAAACACAAAGCGAAACGTCTTCAATAAATAGATGAAGTAGCCACCTTCTTTGTCTTTTATTTCTCCACTTTGACCGAAAAAACCCACCACTCTTCGAGTGTACCTTAGTTTATTATCGTATTTTCGTTTATACGAATTACAATTAATTACAATAGCATCTCTCCCAGATTTTCTTCTTCTTGCAGTACCGTCTCCTATCGGAGGTTCGCTACCATCACAGCAATCTTTACTTTGTTAGCTGCAGCTCTGAACAACTGTATTGAACTGCACCCATACCACTCCCTTAAATTTCGCAACCAGGAAATCCTCCTACGCCCCACATTTTTCTTTTCCGAGATTTTTCCTTGGATTATGAGTCTAAGCAGAGAGTACTTTTCTCCTCTCATTATGTGGCCCAGATATTCCAGTTTTTTCGTTTGTATGGTTTTTATGACTTCGCATTCCTTCCCCATCTTCAGCAGAATATCTTGATTTGTTACTCTTTCTGTCCATGGTATTTTCCACATTCTCCTGTAACACCACATCTCGAATGCCTCAATGTTTTTGATGTTTATCTTTCTTAGTGTCCAGGCTTTCATACCGTACAGCAGACCGGAGAAAATATTGCACCTTAACATTCTCGTTCTTAAGTTTATATTTATGTCCCGGCTGCATAGGAACTTTTTCATTTTGACAAACGATTGTCTCGCTATCTCTATTCGCCTCTTGATTTCTCTTGTCTGGTCATTAGTATCAGTGAAGCAAACCCCTAAATATTTGTAGGACGTAACTCTTTAAACTGACTGATTATTTATGGTTAAATTCTCATTGGTGTATAGCTTCTTTGTTACAATCATGAATTTAGTCTTTTTGATGTTCAGTTTTAGACCATACTTTTTGGTATGGGTGTTTATGTTTTCCATCAAAAACTGTAAATTTGCTAGGTTATCTGTTACTATTAGCGTGTCATCAGCGTATCGTATATTGTTTATTAACTCTCTGTTAATGTTCATACCAACAATGTTTTGCTCTAGGAGCGCTTCCTGACATATTGTTTCGATATATATATATATATATATATATATATATATATATATATATATATATATATATATATATATATATATATATATATATATTGAATAATAGTGACAAAAGCACACAACCCTGACGCATACCTCGACGAATCTCAATTTCTTCGGTTAACTCATTATCAACTTTGATTTTTGCTGTTTGTCTCCAGTACAACCTGGATATGATGTTAATCTCGCGACTGTCGATGTTTTTGCTTCTTAGGATTTCATACAGCTTTTGGTGTCTGACTTTATCGAAGGATTTCTCAAAATCTATGAAACCTACGTAGAGGTCTTGGTTTACATCCAAACATCTTTGCATTAACACACTCAGACCAAACAAAGCTTCCCGTATTACCAGTCCACCTCTGAATCCAAACTGTGTGGCGCTTATGTCCTCTTCTGATTTATTAGATATTCTTTTGTGTATTTTTAAAAATACTTTTAGTGTGTGGCTCATCAATGCTATAGTTCTGTGGTCTGAACACTCTCTGGCGTTATTCGTCTTCGGGATTGTGACAAAAGTAGAGGAGAGCCATTTCTTTGGTATGATGCCTGTTCTATAAATTGTGTTAAAGAGGTTCACCATTATTTCAAGTGTGTCGTCGTCTATTAGTTTCAAAAATTCTACAGGAATTTCATCTGGTCCTGCAGCTTTACCCCTTTTTGTATTCCTTATAGCATATTCTACCTCGCTTTTTAGGATTTCAGGCCCTGTTGTGTCGTCTGTAGGTTCTGCCACTGCTATTTCTGGTCTTTCGTCTGCAAAAAGTTCTTCAATGTATTCTGTCCATCTTGTCAGTTTTTCATTTAAATCTGTATTATTTCACCTTTTTGGTCCTTTACTATGGATGCTTGTTTCACTTTTTTACCTGTTATTTCCTTGATCTTTTTATGCATGTTAAAGCTATCGTACTTTCTATCATATTCTTCAAGATTGGCTATCTAATGATAGGTAAATCCTGTATATAGTTTCCTTATGTGTGATAAGAAAATAATCAGGTAGGGACTGGTTCTTTAGTGGATATATGTATGTTCGGCGCCTGAAACTCAAAATATGCTGGAATTGTGGTGTTGATGTGCCTATTCTTAGGAATGTTATAGGTGACAGAAGATTTAATCCATGTGATTTTAATGGAGATATTAGGACTGAGTGTGGTATTGAGGGACAGCCATTGGACAATACTAATCGTTGACTGGTGCTAATTAGCGTACGAGCTTGTAATAGTTGTTGGTTTATTTGAATTTTTTCATTTTCGTTTATAAAATTCTCAGCTAGTTTTTTGTTTGCTAAATATGTACATACTCTATTATTCGATAATTTTGAATAGAAGATAATGTGGGTTGGTTGTATTAGATGACTCAAAGTGGACAAGTAATCATCTAGTTTGGTATTTTCAATTAAATCAAAAATAATTTCTTGTTTTCTTGATGCAAATATATTAGACTGTGGTGTTTGATTGGTTATGAAGAAGATCCATTAAACTGATTTGATGAGAAGCTGTTTGGTGTATTATTAGTTATAGGAATTTCAGATTGAATGGAACTATCCATTTTTAGTAATCATTTGTAATTGGAGTATGATCCTGGCAAACAACCTTCGTAGTCTGTAGTAGAACAGGTTTGGTATACCTGATTCTAGCTTTTGTAGGTTAAATGCTTATATTTTGAAATAATATTCGATATTAGTATAAACTGTTATGATTAAATAACTTACTGTCTCTGTTGTATTTATTTTTGGTATTACACTGCTGGATCACTAATTAACGAAAGATTTTTAGTATTTCACTAATTTTTAAATTAATTTTAAGGACTTGAATAAAAAAACACATACAAGCTACTATGTTCAGAGTCGAATTAAGCATAACCAATCTTTGTTTTAGTAATTCTACTCTATAATAGTTTTAGTTTGTTTTAACTGTTAATGGCAAAAACTACTTGCAAGTTCCAGAATTATTTGTGTTATTACAGATTCATTAATGTATGGCATATTTATCAATTCCAAACAAACTTGTTTTCTAATAATTTTTGTGTTAAAAATAATTGACACCATAAAATACCTTATAAGACTTCGTTTTTAGGACGATATAAAACATTAATTATAAAAAGATGGATACAAATTATTTATAGTCAAAATAACAACTTGTAAATCAAAAGCGACCTAATTGTTTTTAAAAGAAGAAAACGGAAAGTTAGGTTATGTGTGTTTAAGAAAAATATCGGAAACGTAAAAATAGTTTTACAAGGACGCACCTAATCAATGTGTGACGTCATTTCATTCTTATCGTAAAAGAACGGTTTGACGGTTGTGTTGAAGCAGAAGAAGGGAGATCATATTGAACAATTTCTATAAAATAATTTCACATTTTGAATGTTATTTGACTATTGTTGAAAATAAACATTACATTGAAAATTTAGCGTAATTATTTAAATTCTTCTTCTTCTTCCTTTATTGGGTAATATCCCAGGGGATAATTTGTCCAGCTAATTCAGGGGGATATTCTAATTATTTAAATTAATATTGCATTGTAGTACACTCTTAAATTTGTGATAAAAAACCTTTACATCTGACCTAACCTTCAGTTCCTGATCCATTTAATTTTTTTCATTGTTATGACGTTACAGATCTCACATGTACATCGATAACTAGTATTGTAGGTCAAATTGATATTTTCAAATAACAATAATCATTACTTACTTAATTGTAGACTCTTAAAAACATCTTGGAACACCCTGTACTTCGGTATTTTTAGACACGGCTTGCAAAAGGAGATAATATCATAACTATCCCAATTTGTATATAGGTGATTGTTACACTACCTTTTAGTCACTACCGTAAATCACTAGATTTACTTTAATTAAATATGCAAATTTAGTTTTTCTGCGTTTGGTTTTTTAGTTTAACAGTGTCTGTTTTCTAAAGCTAAATTTGTCGTATACAAAATAAGTTTTTGTTTTTTACTAATCTTTACTAATCTTTTATTATAAACGATCGTTCCAAAGACATTTTCATTTTTGTCAACGTCTTGAAAATCCATTATAGCCCATTGTTACAACATTATTGTCTGGGAACTAGTCCACATGCCCTAAGTACACCATACGTTCATTATCTAAATGCGACCTTCATATACTGCTGTCATTGATAAACACAACTCCCAACTGATCCTCTAAAGGTGTACAGATACAGCCGCAATACTCACACTGTTAAATAATTCACATAAACTCCTTCTCGAACTTCCCCAGAGATATTCCCGGACTTGGGGAGTTTAACTCCTCGGGCGTCATCTGAACTATAAATAAATAAACTACTAATCAGTTAAGTTTTCCATCTAGACCGAACCGAGCAAACGAAGCAAAAAGTTTAAAGTTTCGTGTACCGGCGGCATTCACTAAAGATTCCGTAAGTAGAGTCCGTTTCCGTTATTTCTGTGTGCTAGCTAGCGGCCTGTCTCAATTCGATTTTTTAAATTTTCTTTTCGGCTTTATAGTTTATTTCAATATAAATGTGCCCTTTTATGTAAACATAAGAACAACGTTCGTAAGTGTATCTCGAGTTATTAAGAAAAGTAATTTTGAAGCAAAAAACATTTTTATATAATTTGTTTGAAACTTGCTGAATAAATAAATAATAATAAATAAGAAAATAGGTTGCCATGGAAACAGTTTATTGAAAAAGTCTATATTAATAACAAATATTTATGTTGCACAATAAAAATTACCTCAAATATTAAAAAAAAAATGTTTAAACAAATAGTATGGTTTACTAACAATTTAGCTATTGTTATAGCTGATAATACAACTTCGTAATGTATACAAAAAGTACATACAAATTTAAACCAGAAACGTAGAAATCAATAACAGTTAAAATCTCCTTCCCCCTCCACTGCTCTCGCGAGTTTCAAAGCCGGCCGATTTTAAAGACCACATTTTAAAGCTTTGTGAACGATTTTATTAAATCTCTTTCAAATTTTGCGCATTCAATTTTTAAAATATATTCTTTCAAGAGAAGCTAATAAGATCTCTTACTTATTGTAAACAAATGTGCTATCAATTAAAAAAGGGACTAACTTCGTCCCAAATTGTCCTAGGACAACTTTTTTTAATTTTTGAAAAATACTTGCAGGCAATAGTTAAAAATTGATATAAGGTTGAATGCTCGAATAAATGAACTTTAATCAAATAAAAGGAAGATATCGGCAGTCAATATGCCCATCCAAGTTGTCATATGCCACATGTCACTTCAACATTTCCGTTGACTGGAAGCCATTCTGTCTCCGATTTCCATACATAATGTAGCTACGCCTATTTTTAAAAAAAATTTAAAGTGTTTGTCCTTGTGTATTGTAGTATGTTGTTTAATTTTATGTTTATAACATTTTATTCTTGTTGCATAGGCCACAATTGACGAAGTAAGCCTAAAACGTTAATGACATAAAAACTTTTATCAATCATCAACTTCGAGTTTTATCGAAGTTAATTAATTTCTTTAGTTAAGAAAACGTTTCTTGGCTTATTTCAGATGCCCCTGAAGATGCTCTAGGGAGTGAAAGTACTTGGGCAAGATTAACTATATAATTTTCTGACTTATATTCTTGCATAAAAATTTAATTTGTGATAAACAAATTAATCAAACTTTTAAACTATTTGACATGTTATTACTGTTTTGAAATTCTGATTATATTTAAAGCACTACAAGACCCAACATTTCATATAATATAAAGGTTATAAGTTTATTTAAAAAAAAGTATTATCATTTATAAAAAACCAAATTTTTTGACTTATTTTGCAACTTTCCAAGCAACAAATTATAATAGAAATATTCAAAAAACGCTATTTTAAAGGTTTATATATAAATTATAAGTTTATTTTCCTCAAATTTGTTTTATACTATACTTTTTGCTAATAGACCAACAAAGAGTGAACATTTACCGTTTTATGACATTCATTTGTAAATAACTAATTAAGTCCAAAAAAACGACTGCAGGAAACTTATAGGTTCTTGTTATAAAGGTCCATACAACTCCAAACCACTGTTTTTTGCCTGACCGGATCAGTCTCACTAAAAAAACGCTTCTAGGCATTTCCCTGGACTATAAGCATTCAATTGATAAATGAAATGTCAAAAAGCTGCCGCACTTATCACTGATAACGTTGTTGTCCGTCTTCGTGCTTATTTGTGAGCATATTAACTTGTTGCTTTACTGTGAGCATCTTTAGGAGAATATCATAATTTATATAAAACCATGATGCATTCACTATAGATCTTGGCACTTATATTGCCTTCTTAAGGGTTATCAAAAGAGAAGACTGATCGCTGCGGAGCGCAGAATTCTGCGTAGAACGTGCAGAAAACGCTGGTACTTCCCCTCTTGTGAAATCCGTCAAACGGCAAACACCACCCCCATTATCGAGAGAATAAAAACTCTCAACAGGAACTTTACTCTCAAAACCATCAACGGCTTCCCGTCTATCACCCAAAACACCCTAAAAAGTTCCTGCTCTTTCCGCGGTCACGTATCCTCCCGGAAGCCCAAAAATAAACACCTTTGTCCCGTCTATTCTAATGCAGGCTTGCATTGACGAACTTCCGGAAGAATACGCTGACATCTTAGAGGCCACTCCACTAGCCCATCGCTCCTACACCTAACCCTCTCAAATCCTATTCCCTACCCCGGACAGGGGGAGATTGGTTTTTTGCGGTTTCCCAATCTCACTACTCAACGATACCTGTCCATCCCCGAGAAAATAGCCGCAAGTATTTTCTCACCTGAATCGACAGTTGCTGGAACCATCTATCGAACTCCGACGAGGCCTGGCCGTTAGCGGGAGCATCCGATGACAGAATTTTAGTGCATTACACTAGTTCTGAAGTCGATTGCAAACGCATAAACGGCTGCAGGAACAATGGTCACTAGAGAACACGGTTTTAGTTTCTGTCGATTCAGACTCGCCACATTCACACTAAATACAAATTCACATAACACACTCTCACACAAATCCAACAGTGAAAGGGGTCCCCTTTCAGCTACCGAAACATCCTCATCACTGGGACCCCCGACCATCTGCAGCCTCCGTTACTTTACCCTGAGTCTGTGGGCGGCCGGAGAAAATCTGGGTGATTTTGAAATGGTAGCGTCGATCATTGTTGGATTCACACACACACACACACACACACACACACACACACACACACACACACACACATTCACACTGAGCAAAATGCGACAGGTCGACTCTCGAAAGCCGAGGCGCCTTCACTCGCGAGCACACTCGTCCACAAAACTACAGTGCAATACACTGATTTTGGGGCCGAGTTAAGCTCAAGACTGCACAGGACCAATGGTCCTTAGAGACCCGGCCTTACCGCAACTAACTCTAGAACAAACACAATCAAACTGGAAAGAACATCGAATCCAGACAAATCTTTCACCTCTGGCTCGCTGGCTCGATAGTGACTCTAACACAACCTCCAGGAAAAGAAGAAGTGCTAACACACCGGCGGTTTTTGGATCTTAGGACTTTTTTTTTAATTATTGGATAACATCCATATTGCTTTCGGCTACACATCTCCAAATATGTCTGCTACATATTCAGACCGGCTACAGGATTTAATTATATAGTAGTAACTTATTGTATACTGACAGTTTAGATTTCATTCTAAGCAGCTTATACATTTTTTTGATAACGGTAAAAATTAAAATGGACAGATTTACTTTCGTTCAACTTTATACACCATCTTTTCTTGTAAGTGTGAATCTGGTCTATAAATGTTTGAAATGTCCTGTTACAAATTTCAAACGTTACAATGGTATCGTGTTTAAAATTAGACATATCACTGGTGTACAGTGGGTAAAAAAGCATTACTTTACTTTTTCTGTTTCTTCTTATTTTTATATACATGACTCTCGCTGTTTTTCAATGTGCCTCCAGTAAGTTGTCGTTTCATCGTTTTCATGGTCTTCCTACTGATCGCCTTCCTATTGGGGAATTGTCTCTTGTCGTCTTTACTACTCTATTTGTTGTCATTCGGCTTATATGATCGTTCCGTTCTACTCTTCTATTTCTTACCCAGTTCTTGATGTTCTCCACCTTGCATCTACGTCGTATATCTGTACTTCTAGCTCTGTCCCATAGTGTCTTACCATCAATTTTTCATCTCTACTGTTTCTAACATCCTTTTTGTCATCTCTGTGTTAGGCCTTGTTTTTGTCGCGTATGTCATTATTGGTCTGATGACTGTTTTGTAAATTCTGCCTTTCATTTCTTTCCCTAGTTCTTACTATTTATTATTTCATCCATAATCAGTTTAAACAATAGAGGACTTAGGGAATCTCCCTGTCTTATCCCATTGCCAGCTTCAATAGGGTCGGCTAGTTCTTCTTCTACTTTATTTTACTTATTTTATATTATGCTATACTAATTTTAACTTACAGTTTATGCCTTTATAGACTTTCTATAAAAATTCTCGGCCGCGTTAGGAAATCGGCAGAACAATTTTCCTTTTTTTCTATCGTATTTTCAATAATGTGTGTGATTTTCTGCATCTGTGACATATTTCTTTTTGTACTATTATAGGTTTTTTTATTAGCCAACTATATATTGACCAATTATATAATATTGGCCAACGTGACAATAGTATTACGTGGAAGATGTTCTCCTATGATAAGATCAAATTCAGTGGTTTTCTTAGGATTTATGTTTATTTTGATTTTGGGTTTTTTTTTTCGGAAATAGGTCATAACTGTATCTTTTTCTTTCGATCTAGTCCAGTCTTGGGTTTCTTTTTTATTGTTGTCCTGAAAAGTGCTTTGTGAATCGGAAGTGCTTTTTATAAATTATCTCGTGCTTACCTTCCATCAACTTTTCTAGCAAATGTTTAGTAGGCCTTTTTAATGTTTTTTATGCTTTTCAAATTGAATAATTTTTACTGCTGTCATTTAATAATTTTCTTAAGTATTTACAAACACTAACTGTATTTTCCTTTTGTAACGCCTATCCGTTTTGAATGGCAATGTGTACTCTGCACACTACTTATGCTTTTTAGCCATTTTTTAATGATAATAATAGGACTCTCTGATATATAAAATGCAAACATTTGTAACACTTATTTAAATTAATATACTTTATACAAATTTAATGAAAAAGTTCGTGGCAATGGAGAAAATACTTTTACAATAAAACTTTAAAGTTTATTACTTCCATAAGTATATACAAACCTGAAACAAACAAAAAATAGTTATTAAAATAATTAAAGAAAAAAGTAAAAGGATAATATAAAAATATTCGTTTTCAAATAGTAAATTCAAGAAAGAAAAAATATAGTTTTCACTTAAAGTTTTACTGCATAAGCATTTATTTAACCATTAACCTAAGTTTTCGTTTTGGTGAAAGTTTTTGACAGTAACACTGATAAAATAGTTTCTAAAATTATGTAAATAGTTCTTACTTATTGAATTTGCTGAAGTGACAAAAAACACTTGTTCATAATAAAGATCTTTATTTTAATTGTCCTGTGGAAAATCGACTACTTTCCCAATTTTTGTAGCAGAACGAGGGAGACTGCTTCGTTTTTAGCTCTTTATGCATATAGGTGACTACTGAAACTTGAGACGGATCGTTAATACAAATACATCGGTTATTAAAAGATCTAAACTGACAATTATTCCGCTCTGATACGGAAATATTAAGTAAATGTGTGTGTGTTTGTTTTATTGGCACTGGTTTTGACAACCAACTGGCCAGTCAATTTGTTTTGAGTTCTCTCTTTACACAAGATATTGTTAGTATTTAAATTTAAAACTATTGTATTGACAGTTAAGACATGGAATGTTAGAAACTTACTTACTAGTTTACTCTGTTTTTGCTGTTTTATTTTTTGTATCTTTTTTTTTTCTTTTTTTTTTTTAATTTTTTTTTTTACTTCTTTTTTACTTTTTTTTTTATTTTGTTTTATTTTTTTTTTATTACTACGCTAAGATCTAAACCCGATTCGACACCTCGGAGGTTTACATCTTCTTAGTAACTTTTTTTTTTATTTTATTTTTTTTTAATTTGTTCTCCATTTTTTTTTTATTCTTTATTATTTTTTTTATTGTTTTTTTTTGTCAGAGCTTTAATTTTAAACAATTAATATGACCATATAAAATTTTATATACATCTAGATTCTTTGACTCTAAAAGATGTGTTAGATTAGAAGGTAATTGAACATTAACTTGAACAAGCTTGGTAAAAAAATTTGATATTTCAATAAAATGTAAAGGACATTCTAGCAATATATGTTGTAGATCAGCTAGCTCTCCACATATACATTCATTATTATTTGTCAGTCCTATTTTTCTTTTGTATACTGGAGTCATACAATGATTGCTTCTTATTCTACAAATAGTTTTGATGAAGCCTCTGTTGGAAACTTGTTTAAACCATGTCTTGACGGAAATTTGCGGTTGGATTCTTTTATAAAATTTGCCTTTGTCTGAATTGTTGTAGTGTCCCTGCCATTTTGTGCGTTTAAGAGATCTGATTACAGATATTAAATCACCCATAGGAAGTTGATAGGTTTGCAGAGTGGATTCTTTCATTGTTGCTTTTTTAGCCAGATCATCTACTATTTCGTTGTTTTTTATACCAGTATGTGCTTTTATCCAGCACAATATGATATTTTTGCCCGATTTCAAAGCTTCACTATTCAGTGCTATGATGTCACTGATGATATAATTTTCTTCAAAATTATGTAAATTATATTTCAGTTTATGTACAATGCTTTGGCAGTCTGTAAATATAACATAGTTTAGTTCTTTTTGATTCATACATATTTTGTAGGCTTCTTTGACTGCTACGAGTTCAGCTGTGAAAGTTGTCATTTTGTCAGGTAATCTGTTGTTTATCTTTATACTTTTTTGGGGGTAGAATATAGCATATCCAACTTTGCCGTCCATTTTTGAACCATCTGTATATAATTTTTGATAACTCCCCCAATGATGTTGTACATACTGAAGGTGATCTATTTTAGTAAGAAAATCTGTGGCAAGAATATTACTTAAATGACAGTTAAATGGAGATAAATAATCTTCATAGTTTAATTTTCGACATGAGGTTTGTTCCATTTGGTGTATGTCATCAATGTAACTAGAAACGTTGAGAAAACTTTCCACAACTAAAAGCTGCTTCTTTTTTTCCCAGTAATGATGAGTTAGGTATGTAGTGGTTAGTTGTACAATTTTACTCAACAACAGTTTATTGTTAAATGCCACTTTAACTATAAATTTCTCACTTAAGAATTCTCTGCGTAATGAAAGTGGAGGTTCATTAAGCTCCAGTGGCATGACCAATATGGGAGTACTACGAAGATAACCAGTGCTTAACCTAAGTGCTTTATTTTTTATACTTTCGATTTTTTGGAGTACAGCGTTTGATGCTGAGCCATAGAATATAGATCCGTAATCTAGGATCGATCTCATTAAATTTCTGTATAGTAATATTGAGATGTTTGGGTCAGCTCCCCAGTTACTGACACTTACAGTCTTGATGATATTCATTGCGTTTTCCGTTCTTCGCAATATATAATTTGTGTGTTCTTTCCAATTTAATTTTGAGTCTAAGAATACGCCACGAAATTTTATTGAAGTTTTATAATGAATTTTATAATTATCAAATTGTAGGTGGTTTGGAGGAGAATATCGTTTTCTGGTAAAAGTAACAATGGTTGATTTACTCTCCGAGATTGTTAAATTCTTATCCGTCGCCCATTTTTTTATAATATTCAATCCCGATTTAAGGTACTCATTACATTTATCTATTGACTTATTTTCTACATAAATTGCAACATCATCAGCATACTGTAAGATTTTTATATGTTGAGGAAGTTTATTTTCTAAATCAGCAGTATACAGAAAATATAATAGAGGACTCAAGATGCTACCTTGTGGTAGTCCCAAAGATGTGTACCGTGTGTTAGACTTATCTCCATTTACTCTAACATGTACTGACCGATTAACATACAAATTAATGATATTCCATGTTACAGTTTCAGGTATTCCTATTTCCAACATTTTCGCATATAGAATGTGGAGATTAACATTGTCATAAGCCCCTTTTATATCTAAAAATAAAGCACTAACTGCTTTCTTATCAGTAAAGGAACCATAAATGTCTATCAATAAGTGACTCAGGCTTTCTTGTGTGGATTTACCTTTTCTAAAACCAAACTGAGTTTTTGGTAATAGGTCGTTCTTTTCTAACCAAAATTCCAAACGGTTTTTAATTAGTCTCTCATATGTTTTAAGTATACATGAAGCCAGTCCTATTGGACGGTAAGAATCACAATTATTTAACGATTTTCCGGGTTTTAAGATCGGGAGAATAGTATAAACGTGCCAATCGTCAGGAATCTTTATGCAGCGTGACCAAATTTCATTGTATATATTCAGAAGCACAGTCTTACCAATTTTTGAAAGATTTGATAGCATCGAGTAATGGATTTCATCAGCACCTGGTGCTGAATTTGAATTTTTCTTTAACGAAAAGTAAAGTTCAGTGCCAGAAAATGGTTTGATTAAGAAGCGGATTTGTTCTGGATAGTCGTATTGCGCATTCACTTGTAGGTCAGGAATTACTAATTCTGCAGAAAGTGGAGTGATATTTTGGTGGAACTCTTCTATCCATGAAGCTTCCGATAGTATTATAGGGACTTTGTTCTTAGTTTTTCTATTTTTTAGTCTATTAACTTTTGACCATACATCTTTAATAGGGACCGACCTATTTAAGGACCTGACATAATCTCTCCAGCTATTTCTTTTAGCTTGTTTAGTGATCTTCTTCACGTGGGCATCATCTTTTTTATACTTAAGTAGGTTTTCTTGGTTTGGATGATCTTTGAATATACAAAAACTTTCCCGTCTTCTTGTGACTGCTTCCTCACATTCTAAATCCCACCAGTATTTTCCTCTGGAAGTTGGTTCTTTTATTTTAAATTTGGGGATGCAGTAGGATGCAGTTGTATTTATATTGTGCAAAAAATTTTCATATGAATTTATATCTTCAGATTGAGAGAAGATATCTTCGGAAAATTGTTCATATAATTTCCAGTCGGCTTTCTTTAAATTCCACTTTTGTGAATACGGATTATATATATATGAGTTGGTTGATCCTCTAATTCGATCCTTATAGGTGCATGGTCTGAACCGAATAGGTCTTGAAGTGTTTTCCAAGTGATCAGATGACTTAAGTCAGGAGTACAAATGGTCAGATCTATTGCCGATTTCGAAAAGTTCCTAAAGAAAGTAGGAGAGCCATCATTTTTGTATATCAAATTATTATCATCTATACAGTCCATTAAGATTTTGCCTTTTATATCTGTATGATTGTCCAAGCCCCAGGCAATGTGATGAGCATTAAAGTCGCCTCCTATTATGAACGGTCTTTCTATAGATGTTATGAAATTGTTTCACTGTTGTAACGATACCTTTTCTCCTGGGGGAACATACATCGATATAAATGCGACAGTGAATGATTTAAACTTAATTTGAATTGCTACTTTATTGATGTTTAATAATTCGACTTTCATGGTGACTTCCTCATAATACAGATTTGAGTTTATTAAAATTGCCGAGCCACCACCGACAGTTGCTGAAAAGCGGTCGTCTCTGACAATATTATATCCATGAAAGTTAATATACTTTTCTGGTTTAAATCTAGTTTCTGATAATAATGCGATATCAACTTTCTGGTCTTCTAGTAGGTGGAGAAGATTTTCTCTATTAGAGTTAGCCGATCTACAATTCCATTGACAAATTACCAAACTATTCATTATTATATGAGAGAGAACTTAAAACTGTTTGAATTAAATTTATTAAAACTGATTTTTCTGGGATTTCAAAATTTTTGTGATTCATATTAGAAATAATACTTATAACTATATTTGATATTAGTTCTGTTAATTCTTTAGGAGATTCATGTACTTTGGATCCTTGTTCTGTATTAAATGTAGATTGATAAGAAGATGAATTGAAAATGCCGCCAGGTCTGGTGGACATGGGGTTTAACTTTATTATTTTTTGATGTTCTATTGCTATTGGGTGTTGTGAGGAAGGGATGGGTCGTTTGGATTTTGGAGGTTTTATTATTGTATATCTGTTTGAAACTGTAGGGAGGGCGAGCTGATTGGGTGGTGAGGGGGGTGTGGACAATTGAGTAGAGGAATATGAAAAGGATGGAGAGTTCATAATTGGAATTTGATGTGAATTTATTGAGGAATTATTAGCTGTTATCAATGCATAAGTTACTTTAGGAAATAATTTAAGCGTTTCTTTGAAAGACGAGCTGTTTTCAGACATGTAATGTTTTATTTTTTTTTGACGGTCGAATTCTGGACATATCTCCCATTCATTAGTGAAGTGTTCACCTTCACAGGAGAGACATTTTTTATTAAAGGATGATAAAGAACAAGAATCGGAAGGGTGAGACTCATGACATTTAAGACATCTAGGGTTGCTTTTACACTGCTTACTCATGTGTCCATACCTATAACAGTTGTAGCAAATAATTACTTTTTGTTGGTATTTTTCTACATTATGTAAAACATGGTTAATTACGATATATTTTGGTAAACTTTGACATTTGAATGATACAATTACCGATTTTGTAGGTTTAAAAACTACTTTATCATCTGTTACTATTTTTCTCTTTATTCTTTTTACATAATCCACCGAGAATTTACAATGGTGATCAAATTCTTTTATTTTATCTTTGAGATATTCTTCTGATATATCTGATTCTATATCCCTAACTACACCTAGTTTAAATAATTGAAATTTCGGAATATATGCAATTAGATTTTTTTGAATAAGCAATTTAGAAGTAATTAAGGTATTTGCACTAGCATAGTTTTTAAATGTTATCCTAATCCGATTGCGTCCAATTGAATCAATTTTTTTAATATAATTATCAATTTCTGGGTGTACGGTAAATAATATTTCACCTATCTTAACTGCATTTAATTTGCCTGTAAAATTTTTATCATTGTTTTCAATAAAAATGTGAAATGGCCCTAAATCAGTTTTATCATATAAATATACAGGTCTGCTTTTTTCTGGCTCATTAGAAGTTAATGAGTTAATTTGTTTATCGGTTTTTAAATGATTAATATTATTAAGACTACTTATCGAGTTTTCTAGCTGATGGGATAAAAATCCATGGGAACCATAACTGCAATCATCCATCGCATCCTGATCCCTTGGCAATTTATCGGGGGGCTCGCCCCCGTTAGAAGACTCCATAAATGGAGCCTTCGACGATCGCTTCGACGACTAAATTAGTACTAATATATATGTATTAAACTATAGTAATAGAATGTAACTGTGTTTAGGACTTCCTAAATCGCAGAGAACTTTAAAATGTGTAATTTAACTTGAGTTTATACCTAAAACTATCTGAAATTAAACTTTAAAATGCAGAGAACTTTTAAGTTCGTATTTACACTTTGACGTTTATTTGACAGATCATTAAGTAAATAATTCGCCAGATAAGAAAGTTACAGTAATATAATCAGCAACATTATCCACAATGTTAAAAGCCTTGGACCAACTTGGTATATTTATAAATATATTTCATTTAAGAATAATAAAACAGGTGATTAAGTATGTTCTTGTAGAAATTTAAATTAAATTGACATAAAAATCCTAAATGTACAGAGACAGCTAAAATAAAAAAATGTTTATACGGTATAATAATACCTTGTTGAGTATCAGGTCACAGAGTTTTGAGTGTATTTGTTTTTACACTGCGAGATCGTGTATAATCTATTCTGTATTTACGCCGTGTATTCTTCTTATTGATGTTATAAAATAGTGCTGTTGCTACTATTATATTCACAGTAATTTTTTTTTATTTTAATAACGTATATACCACGCAGGGTCATTAGCGTATTTAGATTAAAGTGACAGTTAATACAATTAGTGTATATACATTAGGTTACAATAATAACATATATGTGTATTACAATGTATGTTTTAGATCTTTTGAAGTTGTTTGGGAAAGTATATAGGTACTATTTGTTTTCATATTTTTACATTTAATATTTTTCTGTTACGGTACTGTAATGTGATCTAATATAATGCTATGTATTCTAACGACTTTGGTAAAATATATTGTTTCCTGTTATTTCGTAAAATTGCTAAACTCATGTATTATGTTTTAAGTGCGGAGAATTTGACTTCTCTTTTGTATTCTGTGTCACAAATATGCACACGTGTGTACGGTTTCGTATTACGGTCTCAATTAACTTAAATTATCGCATTCAAAATCACAATACAATAGGGTGATTTATTGATGTACCCTCTTTCACCCAACGGCCAAAAGATTCTTTTCTGACCTGCAATCTCAAGACACTTCATCCCAAGACAGCGAACGAAACACACCAAGTTTTTTGGCTCTATTAGCCTCGGCCGGCGTCCCGGGCGTCGTGAAAGTCGTGATTCACCGCTACCCAATCTTCAGCCTGTTGCGAATACATCAATATTTCAAAAGGTAAGTCTATATTCTTTGTACAGACAACAATAATGAGTAGTAAAGTAAAGACCAGTAAATTTTCCTAATTTATTTACAGTTATATTTGCTATTTTTCGCTAACTGATTTACAAACAAATTATTACATTTTTTCGTTATTATTATTTATCGAATATCATTTAACAAGCGACCTCATTAAGTTTTATACAAAACAGAAGTAGTTGACAGTCTTTAAGATAAAAAAATATTTTTTGGATATCTGTATTTTCTTCTAGGGTATCTCTTAGGGAGTTGGGTATGCTATATTTGAGTAATTCATTCACTGTTATATTGGGACACTGTATTAAAAAATGTTAGAACACTGTTGCACACTTCACACACTGGTTTATTTTTGCGCTGTAATAAATAGTCATGAGTAAGTCGTGTATGGCCGATAGGGAGACGGGTAAGTATCATTTGCCCTCTTCTGCCTTTTATTTTTGGTTTCCAAAGATGTGGATGTTTGTTGACTTCGTATAGCCTTGATGGAGTGTTGTTCCAAGTTTGTTGCCATTTTTAAATAATTTTTTTTTAAGTATGGTTTTAAATCGTTTTGTACCAATATGTTACTTTCTTTGGACATCGGGTTAGTTGGTGCGTTTTTAGCCAGTTTATCTACAACTTCGTTACCTTCAATTCCCACATGAGAAGGCACCCATAAAAAGTGAACTTGGATGTTCTTAGTTATTATTTTCTTTTTGTGGTGATAGTTTATTTAGGGCTCTCCCATAATCATATGTGAACTATTTTCGTTTCAAAATACATATCAGAAGTTTTTTCAAATATCTTTTTAGTTTGATTTTCTCCTTCTAACAGAATACTAGTAGAGATTTTTTGTATTTTATTTGGACAGTTCTATTGGTTTCCGACGTTCTTTTAACAAATCTTGCTAAACTCCGATAATGTATACCAAAATCTCGTGCAGCTTTCCTAATGAATATTGCAGGTTTCTCATTTCTTACAGCTTTTGCTGCTCTGAAGAAAACAACCAAAGGTGGAGAAACTCAATTGGCCTTCCGCTTGTATGTTCTAACTATCTGAAAGTAATTAGCTAAAAAAAGCAATAAAAATTTTCTATTGCATTACAAAAAGTTTTACGCAGCCGCTAACAAAAGCAGAGTCTGAGCAATGATTATATTATTGGTAACACAGATTATAGTCGCAAAACAGCAACACTACCGTCGTGTCAGTAAGTAGTTACTAGGGAACAGTCATTTAATCCTGTAGGTATTAAATCGCTTTTTCACAAATACGTTTACTTCTGGCAAATTTATAAATGATTTACCCTGTATTAAGCAATCTAACTTGATTTTAATACAGTCTTAAATCATTTCCACAGATTTGAATGCTGCGTAATAAATTGTCACAGTAACATCTTGCCCCGTATAATTTGTGACAACTAGCCTCACATAACCTTTCGTAACTAAATGTCAAGTCAAAAATATTCAAATGCATAAATATATCGAAATATACCTACATATGCGGTCTACAAGATTGACAGTACCCTTTAAAATATATCTTTCATACCTTGGTTTCACAAATTCACTCACAGCACGAGATGATTGAATATTAAAAATTTTACATGAGAAGCGTCAAAACAAATTTACACAAATAAGAGAAATAATTACCGGCGGATCTCTAAAATATTTTTTGTGGAATTGATGATAAGTAAGACTTTTGCATGAAGATGACACAGCGTGTTAACTGTAAAAATAAGGTAAAAATTGGCATTGCGACAACTTACCCCTGTGACAACCAGCCCGGTCTCTTCTATTCTGTCTAAAGTTTATCAACATTGTTTATGCCTACCTTGCCTTTAAACTTTACATGTTTACCATTTTTTGCTGAAATAGTTTTTTTCTTGAAAAAAAAAATATAAATTAAACTTGTAAATTAACTTTTAATGTTTTATGATTGCGCTAAGTATACCCATGCAACGGAAGTAAAAAAAACGCCGTATGTCTCAGCAGCCACTGCCACAAGAACGAAAATTGCTGGAGCAGGTTTTTCTAATTGGTATTCGTGACCTGATTCTCCTCTGAGTCAAATAGAGAAGCAGAAATGAAGTAAAAATGTATCGATTTTTGTTGATTGGCAATCGTCAACGTGATATTCTGTATGGGTGGCGTTTTATTAAGTTAATCTCCGCAAACATTGTACACTGAAATTATTAAAAAGAAAATTTTACTCTGGGTGGGTGGTTGTTAGTTTTAAATATTTTCGGTCTTATATTTCATGGTAATATTTAAATTAAAAGTGAGTATCATATATTTCTATAAATGGCCGTAGGATACTTGCATATGATCTAGTGGATTAAAACTAGCACTGCTAAAAAAGTAAAAATAGTCAAAACGGATTAATTAGTTAAAATTTTATGAGGTTATTAAAAAATACTGGCAATATAAATTCATCAATTCGACACCCCCATCGAACAAGATTTTAACCCAAGTTAGATCTATTTTCAGATTTCAACACAGGCGAATTTAGGCAAAAAATTGCGCAAACGTCAGTATAAACGACATAGTTAAATTCTCAATAGTTTCGCTAATACTCCGTTGAAAAAAGTTGTACTTTAACTTACATGTGTCATTTTAGCGTGAAAAAGGCAGTAACACTGTTACTCGGTATGTCAAATATTTAGTGTCTATATATTTGACGATTAATAGGGTTTTTATAGGAGTTGCTTTGTTGCACGTATATTAAATTTATAAAGTAATCAAACATACGATGTATCCCGTAATTCAATCTTGTTGTATGAATAGTTTACCGGTTTTACCGGTTTCCGATATGCTATATGAGTTGCTGCTTTGTTTGTGTTCGACTAGTTATAGTATATCCGATTTATGTGTATGGAACTCGTACATTATTTAGTTTAATTAATATTTTTGACTATAAAAGTATTTAAATATCGAAATATATTTTCAAAATAAATCGTAATACTATTACATTAGAATTAGCTTTGAAATACAGTGAAATAGACACTGAATCTGATAGGTATGTAATTATCATAACAATACTTTTGTAAGTAAAAATACGTATTTTATATATTATTATAGATACGGAACAACATTTATTTTCTGAAGATGAAAAACTTAGATACTGTTGCAAAAGAGGAAATACATATTAAACATGGCAGTGATACAATCAAATTTAAAAAAAACTTACGGCCTGGCTGTAGCAAATTTCTAAACTCGAATGGTAGTGATGGAGAGGCTAGTGGTCATAGAGAGCCTTTCTCTGCTGATGTTCCGAATATGTACCTTCCAGTTCTGAATGTAAGGTGTCAGTTTTTAAAATACAAATTGCTATTTACTTTTTTCTTTTTAACAGATCATCACAATTTCCTTTTGTTACGAATTGTTAGTTTCTGTTTCTACATTTATTCTGTGGTCTTCAGATATATTTACTAATAGTTTGGTTGTAGAAACTAGCTATTTGGGTAGACCAAAAGAAAGAAATATACAAAAAATAGATAAGGTTAAATTAAAATCAAACCTAAATACAAAAATCAAATATATTGCTAATAATATACAACAAAATTCGCATTAGGAAACGAAACGAGATATGCCAAGAAAATGTACTTCTGGTCGTAAGAGGAAACGCAATATCAACAATTTGAAATGCAACTTGAATAAAAGAAATAAAAGAAAAAAAATTAGAATTGGATTCACGAACCAACGAGGTCCACAAATCTGAGAAAGGCAAATGAAACCAGGGTGTACACAGAACTGTCCAAAAAAAAATGTATTCAAAAGTTATCTTTAGAAATGAGAACCCAGATTTTTTCACAATTGTAGGCTCTTGGGAATTATGATCATCGAAAACAATTTATAAATAACTGTATTAAAAGACTATCTAAAAACGAGCAATAGGCATAACACTTGCAACTTCAAGACGCTGCTGGTCATATAAATATTTATTTACGATAAACGGTGATAAAATTCAGGTAGGTATATAAGAAAATATTTTTTGATACTCTAGATATTACTGATAAGTGGGTTAACACTATTTATAAAGGCATTGAAATGGAAGTAACTGATTGTGTTTCACTAGCCGATCAACGAGGCCGTCACGAAAACTCCAGATAAAGTACCTGGGGTTATTAAACAAACTGTAAGGACACAATTGCTTAGATACCAGTTGAAGAGTCACATTACTTGAGGCCTCCTAGCCATAAAAAAATATTTTGACGAATCTTTAACGTTTCCCAAATTATATCAACTTTATAAAGAGTGGTTACATGATAATGAATATGCACCAGAGATACAAGCCACCGAGAGACAATATCGAGAACTAATCTACAATGAATTTAATATACCTATGTTTCTTTAAATCCAAGAAAGATTTATGTGCAACATGTGATATTTATAAAAGAGCTTCGATTAAACAAAGAGAAAGACACCCATATTAATTTTGAAGTAGATATTAAAAGTAATAAATAAACAAACGCGCAAAATTTTGCTAAACGTGAGAACCTGGAGAAAATCGGCGCGGGACCGACAAGCTTGGAGGCATAGTTTGGAGGAGGCCAAGGCCCGATTTGAGCTGCAGCGCCATTGGAGAGACAGAGAGCATTCAAAAACGAGGGCGCTTTAATGTATGCCCTTATAGAAAGAGATAAAAAACATCAAATCGTATATGTTCCAGAACAATAGATAACTATAATACGATATACCAAAACATCAGTCAAGGCATATTTAGTAACAGAAATAAATCAAAAACAAATATTAAAAACTATTTAAGGACCCCCATATTAATTGATATATGATATATGAACTAGCTATTAAAAACAATAAAGTAAAATGGTCTGAATTTAAATATTGACTGATCCTTAATGAAAATGCGAAAATAATTCACGTTAATTATGACGTTCATTTCGAAAATAATTACTGCGTTAATTTAGAACAAATACCTGTAACTCAACGTTCTTCAGCTAGGAAGTCAACAAAAGATAAGAATGAGCGAAGATATATCTTCGGTTTATTCTAATTCTCTCGCCATATCGAAAGACAAATGTAAATATTTAAACAGCCTTTGAAAGTCAAATCTCATTCTCGAAATATATCAGCGTTACTATAAACAATTAAAATTGGTCCAAAAATTATTCAACTATCAGATTCCGAATAAAATTTGAGATAATTTTTTTATTTTGTTCGTAGTAATTATTTTGTTCATAGTTGTTGTTTTGTAAAATTTATAATTTACACTTAAAATTGAGAAAACTACGAGTTGATATTTTATTTAAATATACCACAAAATTTAATTTTCTCTTATTTACATTGCCAATAACTTAAAACATACAACCTTTTAATAGTAAAACGGAAAAAATAATTAACAGGGAGAGTGTAAAATGGTTGAAGCGAGTTACAACTTTTTTCTACGAAGAGTCATGTTTAATCTTAAGGTTGTATCTCAATCAAACTCTAGATTTTTAATAGTAAATAAAATTACAAAAACTACATCTCAAAGTAATCCTTTTTTTTTTATTTATTTACGCTGCAACCACAAGGGTTATTAGCGACCTAAAAAATATAATACAGGTAAAGGTAGAAAAAATTACAATAATTGATACAGTTCTGAGTCTTTAAGATAACTTATTGTGTTTTTAAATATTCATGTTTTTTCCTAAGACTTGTGATGGAACAGACATGAAGTCAACAGTGATATTATTATTCTTTAGAGGAATTATTTACCGATGAGTCGGAATCTTCTTTCGATAATGAAGTTTTCACTGTAGAGAGTAAACCTATGTGTTTGCCAAGTTTTCATATTAATTTGGTGCTTATGGTTTTCATTCTTTTGTCGATGTAGTATGAATGTAATTCCGTTAGAAACTTTATAAGTACATAAGAGTCTTGTGAGTACAATTTTGTTACGCTGATTATGTCTTTTGATGCTTGTATATTTTCGAATAGATCCACTACTTGATCGAAGCTTAACAATTGCTTTTTCCCTTTCTACATATTCTCTAACTGGTTCCAATAATGTTTGGAGATTTGGTATATCATTTCTTAAGTTTTTGTCATCAGTTTTGGTTTTTTTCTTTAATTGAAGCTTAGGTTTTTCAAAGTTTTCTTCAGAGGGTGGCGTGATTGCATCTTCTAGGGTTCTTTTTCCGGTTGCTTTGTTTGAAGTTACTTGGGGTTCGTAAGAATTCAAATGTGTATTTTTATTTGGAGGTAAGTGTTGACTTGTTTCGGGTAAGGTTGATTTATGTTTTTGGGTATTAGAGGATGACTCAGACGATGTAGGTGTTGCGATTGTAGTGTTAACTGAAGAAGTGGTCAAATGTATGGATGTATTTTGTAGTGAGCACTGTTGGGTTTGGTTTATTGATAAATTTGGGATTGCTACTCTTTGTAATGTGGTTTGAGAAGACGTAGTAAGTGTGGAGGGAGTGGAATTTGAGATTGCGGGAGTACTTTGTAGATTATCTTGTTGAGTATAATTTATTGATGAATTTTGTCTTATTTCTGTTTGCATTGCACTATCATTGTGAGGATGGTTAGAAGGTGAAATATTTGGACAATTAGCTGCCTGGTGTCCAGTTAATTTTATTTGAAACAATTTTCGTTTTGGGCTATAAATATGCGGTATGATGTTTGTTCCAACTCGATAATAAAAGATTCAGGTAGTACAAAGTTGTCTGGAAAAGGTGAAACGAAAATTTGTCTTCGGAAGCTTAGAATATGACTAAAGGCAGGATTGGTTGCTCCTATCCGTAGATATGATATGTCTGAGAGAGGATTTAAACCTAGTTTTATTAATTCGTCCATTATTATGTTAGAAAGTATGCTTGGACATACATTGGACAGAATTAAGCGGACTGATGAAGTTATTAATCTTCTCGCTTCTAGTATATTTCCATTTACTATTATTTTCTTTGTTTCTGCTATGAATTTATCTACTAGGTTTTTGAATGATAGATATATGCATATTCTACCGTTTGATATACGGGATGCGAAAATTATATTTTTCGGTTCTATATGCTGACTCAATCCTTCAAGATAGTCATTAATTGTACAATTCTCTAGAGTGTTAAACAAAATAGCTTGATCTCTGCTTGGGATTAATATACTACGTGGTTGACTAACTGCTTTTGAGTATTATGCATTTTGTGGTAGCTGATTGGAAGATGACATCTTTTAAATGGATTTTAAAATCCGACTAAAACCGGTGCTGTTTTACAGCTTTCGTTGTGATACCAGTTCATGTAAATTGGATAATACTTATAACTGATTGCAGTTGTTTACTTAAATCCAAACTTAAAAAATCCAAATAGATGAAAAAAGTATATTTTATCTACTCACGATTCCAATATTTAGTATACAAATCACTTTCACTTTTATACTTAATTACTTTTCTTAATTTATTAAACCACTATAAAATTAACTTCTTTGCGAGCTATTTTAGATTAGACTCGAACATGATTTTGATTTTAATATAATTCACTATTTACATGTTCAGAACTGAAGAAATAATCGTTTAAATATTTAAATTTTTAAGAGAAACTTTGAAATGCGTCTAAACACTTTGACAGTTTTTTGACGTTCAAAGTAATCCTTCATTATGTTATAAATATCGTATCGCATTAGTGTATAGGAATTTAATCATTTCGCTACAAATTACTAAAACTAATGCTTTTTTTAATATATTTTAATAAATTTTTTGCCTCTCCTGTAAAATCGCTAAACAGAGTTAACAACCTAGTTCGATGGGAGTGTCGAATTAATACGATCAATTATTATACAAATAGTGCTTAAATTTAAGGTATTCTAAAATTTAAACAAGCAACTGGACCGAAAAAATTTAGTAACTAATTGGAAAGCACTGTATTTAATTATAATAAATATCCAAAATACGTGTCATGACTTAATAAAGAATATAAAGCCTTAAGTAATACGTAAGTAAAGTTGTAGTATGTTTCAATTCAATTCAATTGTAGAATAAACAAAATTTAAGAATTTATTTTTTAAATAGCGTCTTAAAAACATCAATTGGGATAAACAAAATAGAATCATTTGTTTGAGTTTAAAACATTCGCTAAGAAAATTAAAAGTTGTAGACTTGGTTAAAACCACGTGTGCCGTAAGTTAAGAAACTCCATTTTTTATTTGATATTATTTGATTTTTCAGTAATTTGTTATTTTAATTTTAAAACAATTCAAAACTTAGTATTATGTAAATATGCAGATTGGACAGTGGATATTTATAGTTATTGAAAGGATATGATTTAAGGGTATACAGAGGCTACGGGACCTTGCTGATGGCATTGATAGTAGCTTAAACCCTCAGAAATGAAGATTTTGTGATGAGTACCATTAAAGCTGATGAAAATTAACGGAAACTTTTCAAAAACTTTAGGGCAAAGCTTTAATCTTGCATATGATCTCGAAGAAATATCTAGAGGCTTAGACATAGAAATAAATACTTTTTGGCTATTTTTCTTGCTGATATAATAAATCTACATATCTTAAAAACGTAATGCGATGAGTAAATTTCTCCATAGTTTTCTAGAAAAATTATCCAGCATATCTCTACTAGCGAGATAAATACAGACTCTATGCTAACATGGGCGAAGAGTAAATTTGATGTTATTTTATTTGACTATACTTTTATTTCTGATACCATAGGTATATTCTTGCAGTTTTATTCTATATATGAGCAACAATACAACTGCCGATTCTTTTTTTAAGTAATTTGAGACTGTTTATTGTTTTAATGCTCATGAGTAGATAATACACCAGTCTATATTGGGAAAAACTCATTGATTTCACATAAAAATTTTATACAGGTATTTGAAGGTTATACTGGTATACTGGTATCTGATCGGCCTATGGTGGAGCAGTACGGCAAGAGATAGCGGCTTGCGGCTAGGTGATACTCCTCCATAGATCCCTGCAGGAAGGGCGTCGAACGCCTAAATACCGGATATATATATATATATATATATATATATATATATATATATATATATATATATATATATATATATATATATATATATATATGTATATATATATATATATATATATATTTGAAGGTTATAAAAGGTATGTAGGGAATAGTGAAAGTATAGTAGGGGGTAGTATTTACTTAAAAAGTGAAAAAGTCCCTTTTTTGCCTACAAAACATTTCTAATGCAGTTTAGAGAAAAACGGTTCAAATAAAAATTGTATATCTTCAAATGCTCTCCAATTTGCGAGTTTTTAATTTAAAATACATAAAGAATTCACCAAGATAGTTGCAAACAACTCTAAATTTTGCAGTAATTTATAAATGTTAATAACTTCGTTTTGTGCATAATGACATCGTTCCATTTTCTACTTCTTTTTTCACTCTAGCATTCATATCTCTTATGATTACTCCTATAAATACTCTCCTATGATTCTGAATTTTGAGAGTCACTTCGAGTACGTTCATAAAAAAATATCAAAAAAACTTTACTTTTTGAGTAGAATATCTCAAAATTTGTCAATGTAGTTAAAAACTAACAGTATATAACACAATTATTCGCCGTACTCCAACTGGTACGATGTTAAAAAAAAAATCGGTTGCCTGTAAAGTCGGTTTTACGGGCGAAGATTTTACGTGACAACGTCTTTTTTATATATTATTTTATATATTATATATTATTATATTATTATTTTATATATTATTTATATTTTATATATTATATTTTTATATATTATTTTATATATTATTTATTTTATATTATATTATTGATCTTATTATTTTCTACAAAATTTATTTGAAAATTTTTTCGATATATCAATTAGTTGCGGAGATATCGATCATTGTAGTTATTGTTTGCTACCAGTATTTTATATACGTATTTTATACTTATATAAGTATACTTTTTTATATTTATATAAGTATTTTATATATTTATTTTTTCAGTTATAAAAAATTACTATTTCCAATTGTGTCTACCAAGTATGGTCACATGTATTTGCCTACATATTAAATAATAATAAGTACAGATAATGTTATGTGACGTTCACTTCTGATTATATATATTTTAATATTTTTAATTTTAAAGAATCAATTTGAAAATCAAAACACTTATTCAGATCGAAGGTTCAAATTTTTGCTAAATAAATTTGAAATTAATTAAAATTTGTAAATGTAAATGGTAAAGTTGAAAATTAAAACATTTACTAAAATTGGAATTTGAAATTCTTGCTAAACACAGTTAAATTCTAACTCCGCGCTTGGTGATTGGTCGGTTTAGTTCGTTTGTTTGGTCGCCCTGTTTTGACAGCTTAGAAGTTATAATTTGTTATTTTAAATGTTTGACTAGCAATACGCGCTGTTTCTTCTCAATCGACTGAATTACGATTGATTGCAGAGTGATTTAAACTAATAATTTACTTAACACTATCAATATTTGTCAATAGTATGACATAACCTATAAACTCAGTTTCTCAAGTTTTGTGTCAATCTAACAATTAATCAATCAATCATAGTTTACGATAATGAAATATTAGTGTACAATTATTTACCTTTATTGTTGTAGTTGTTGTAAATGACGAATCTAAGCACTCCACATTTTCACTACAGACACAGCTGACGATACTTTCAACGATTTTCAACTTTAGCGATTTAACGCGCCTAATTCTCTAGTGCCGCGCGCAGCGGACCGATCATGTTTGAGTGGGAGAGAGACGCAAGGCATTCGCCGGTCCGGCGGGCCTCTCTCTCGTTCGGCGGCTCACTGTAACAGACGTGAGCGGGCGTTACACTTTTTCTTAAATGACTCCGAGCCACAACCTAATTTAAGACGTTGTCACGTCAATAATCTAAATTGGTTCTCTGTTGAAAATAGACTGTTTTATTTCACGATGATTTTGGTCTTCAAGATAGTAAATGGCTTATCACCTGAATATTTTCAAGAATTCATTTCTTTCAACAAAAGTATTCATTCTTATAATACCCGAGGTTTCTTAAATTTAATCAATTACCAACATCTGTAAAAAAATGTACTACTCTCAATAATTTCAAAATGTTACTTAAACTATATATCAAAAATTTATAGTGTACTTTCTTTATATTGTATGTATATTAGGTTTTTTCTATTTAAATAAAGATTTATCTATCTACAATTTTTGCTGTACAATAATTTATTCGTGCAGTTTGTCCTGGAACTCATTATCTTTATTTTTTGTGGCATCTTCGTCAGGTCTATAGCATATAATTAGGTTTGTTATTGCTTCTTTTGACCCCATATCTATATCGCACCCCTAGATGTAAACTACGTTAACTCAATATTTCATCATTTCGACATAATTTTTAAATTCTTGACCTAAAGATCTATACGTGAATAAAACCCAGGTAACATTACCTTGGATAGTTACCGAGAGATGACGCTGAACGTCACTTTATTTAAAAGATTTTAAACCGGGTCGTTCGAGTACTACTACACCATTTTCAGTTATCCAATCACCGTTAGTATACCGGCTGAATTTGAGTTGCAGCTCTTTACGTAAAAAATATGTGGTAAGTAACATTTTTATTTCGAGTTAATGCAGTTTACATGAACAATTCATTGACGATTTAATTAGTTATTTGATATTATTTTAAGTTGTACCGATTTTGGTGAAAATATATGATAGTTTTTTTTGTGCTATTTCAAATTACTTTACTTATCGTGAAAAAAATATCGCTTTCAGAGTTGCAGTAGTTTTGATGAATGAAATTTTTCCTTTATTTTTTCGGTTAGTCTATTGAGGTTTGTCAATTTTCCCAATTAAAAGAAATGAATTGTGACATTTTGAACTATAGCTTTGACTCTACGTAAGATGTATAAATAACTTTGTGACAAAATGATGTTTTTAGAGTTACACTACTTTACATAAATATTTTGGTAATACCAATCAACTTTCCTGTTTTTTTAGTGGATTCAAAATATTAGATATTTTGAAAAAAGAAGCAGAACATTAGCGTGAAGCTGCAAGTCATATACCAGTAAGCAGCGAAGCCAACAATGAAAAGCATATGAATCCAAGCCAAATATTTTTTGATTTTGCAATGTTAACTGATGCTGACCCTCCAGGCATACCTAAATCTGCATTTTCTGTTTCTAGTATGTATAGAATGGATCTACTCACTCAAAGTATTTCAACTGACGTACAGTATGTGACAAACTCTTTAAAAGAAGCTAACGCTGTGTCTCCGAGCATTAGCGAGTCTTCCCCTGTTCCTGTTTTGGATACAATGGTACTGCCTATTTACAAGCCAACTGGCGATAGTAATGTAACCAACGCTTAAAAACAACTTCAAAGCATTACTATGTCTCACCGATCCATAGTAAGGAAAGTGATATAGACGACTCAGACGCTGATCCTAACTACAATTATTATAAAGTGCCATTATCTAGAAAAAAAAAATGAAAATTAAAAGTTAAATTATTCTTTCTGGATCGCCTATACGTGAAGCTGATTTACCTCAATCACAAACAATGCGGTCTCGTAGCTCTTTCTCTTTATCGAGTTCGAGTCCTTCTTCCAGCGTTAGCAGTAGCTCTTTAATTCAAGAGCAATTCAATATTCGGCACAAGACCAGGAAGGTAAGAAAGGAAAAATGAGATTAAGAAACCAGAGACGTAAAAAATTAACTACACAAAGAGCCTTAGAAATTTGGGACAAGCTTACAAACCTAGATCGAAAACGAAAAAACAAGTTCCTGCACGAGAAATTTGCCCGCCTTGTGGAGAAAAGTGCAGATGGAATTGCGGTACCAAACTTAGGATCACAGATCGCCAAAAACTGTTTGATGTACTTTGGGAACTTGGGGACCTTCAGCGAGAGAGAGAGAGAGAGAGAGAGAGAGAGAGAGAGAGAGAGAGAGTTTATATTGAGACATTCACAAGAAATAAAGCCCAAGTATAGATACGTAAGTACAACTAAGTATCGGGCTCTAAACTCAGCCTTCTTTTTTGTAGTGAAGAACTCGCCGATTCGTGTCTGTAAAACCTTTTTTAAGGCCAAACTTAACTTGAGTAATCAAGCAATTAAAACAGCACTTACCGAAGAGACAGAATTTGGATTTATAGAAGAACAAAGAGGAAATCACGGAAATCAACCCACCACAGATTTTGCAATTACTGAAAGATTATCTATGAGCTCAAACTACACGGGAATACATTTAGTATTTAGCGACAGATCTTTATCAGATATTTACCGCAATTATAAATAATTTTGCCAAGCAAGTAATATACCATTCGCTACAAGCTCAACATTTCAGTGCATATTTAATTTTCAATTCAACATTGGCTTTTATCGTCCGAAAAAAGATTTGTACAACTTACGCGAAAACTACAAAAATACAGATGCAGAAGGTAAACTCAGAATTTCGGAAGCCTATGAAATTCATTTAACAGAAAAGAACTGGCTCGAATTGAAAAAGAGAATGACAAAAAACGCACTGATGCTATTGTGGTAGTTTACGATCTCCAGGCAGTGATACAAATTCCTAAAGGGCAAGTCTCCCTATTATTTAACAAGTCCAGAATTAATTGATTTAATTTCACTATTAGTAATTTACAGTCAAATCATGTGGCCTGCTATTTTTGGGTTGAAACGGAAGGGAAACGTGGAGCGGTTAATATCGGTACTTGCGTATTGGCTTTTATTTAATCACAGTTTGACCAGCATTCCGATGAAGACATAATATGTGTGATATTCTACTCAGATAACTGTTACGGGCTGCAAAGGAAACAGTATTTATTGACTGCTTATGCCTACGTTGTGTCTAATATAAGAGAAATATCTATAACGTATAAATTTTTAATACGTGGTCATTCGCAAGATCAATAGAAAGAAAACTAAATTTATGGTGATCAGTAAAAAGAACATTCAACATGACCTGAATATTGAAACCGAACGTATTGGAAGAGAACACCGATTTAAATATCTGGGATATACAGTAAATGATAAGTGGGACCCAGACGTAGAGATTACGATCCGAATTGAAATAGCAAGATCCAAATTCATCAAAATGAGAAAGCTCTTAAGCAACCGCCACCTAAGCGTTAACCTCCGATGGTGCGTCACGAAATGCTACGTACTCTTACGCTACTTTATGGAGTTGAAGGGTGGACGTTAACAGAAGCAACTATAAAGAAGTTATCATCATCATTTTGACTCTACAACCCTGTGTGGGTCCTAGCCTCCCCAAGAATTTTTTTCCAGTCGTCCCTATCCATCGCCTTCCAAGCACGTATTTCCATATTTCTCATATCTTGATCTATGTTATCTTGTTCTGGGTCTTCCTCTTCTTCTTTGACCAATAGGTCTATTAAGGAGCGTTTTTCTAGCTAGGTCGGTTTGCTCCATCCACATTACATGGCCTACCCACCTCAGACGTCCTATCTTAATGTGTTTATAATGTCCTCATAAAGAAGTTAGCGGTTCTAGAAATGTGGCTGGATCGACGCATACTGAGAATACCTTGGACAGACAGAGTGACCAATACAGAGATATTAAGACGACTGGGTAAAGGGGTGGAATTGTTAACAACTGTTAAAAGGAGGAAAGCGTCATACCTGGGCCATGTGTTCCGTAATGATAAGTACAGTCTGCTACAGCTTATCGTGGAAGGCAAGATTGAAGGTAGAAGTGGTTTGGGCAGAAAGAAAAAATCCTGGCTGAAAAACTTGAGAGAATGGTTTCAAAAACCAGAAGCTACGAACATAATACATGCGGCACAAAACAGAGAAACCTATGGTTTGATGGTCGCCAACCTTCGGTAAAAGACAGCACATAAAGAAGAAGGTCATTTGCAAAATGAAGGGGACAACGTTCACAGCGTTATCGAAAAGCAAGTAAAAAGTCATCTTAAGTCAGGTCCAATTGACGACATTGATTAGGGCGGCCAAAAACCTGACCTAGCTTACAAAGTGCCTGAGATGACACATGACCAGTTTTACAATTTGAAATCGCTGCAAAAAAGTTGGGGAAAATAATTTTAACTTGGATGAAGAAAACAATCAATTTAGATGGCATGACATTAAAGTTCTCAAAATAGAACAGGAAAAACCTAGCCCCTTTTTTTATAAAACCTCATTTGCAGAAACACACTTAAAAAAATGTCTTGTGCATAAAAAGAAAACCACTAGACAAACGAACGAAACTAATGCTGACTTCTCCAGTGGATTGATAAAAACGTATATGTACAGAAAATAATATCTTGTTAGATGCAAAAAAGAAGGACATTAAAGAACTTGTAGAAAAAAATCTCATTTCCTGATCTTACTACGACTGTTGTTACAAAAATATCTTGTAAAACGAAAAAAATTAAAGTAAAATGAAGAATAACCACATTAAAAAGGGAAAATCATTTTACAGTACGATTAATTAGGATTATTAATAGACTAAAGTGTTTTATTTGTAATTAACTTTTGTAACAAGACAAAATTATAACTTTTAATTTAAACTAAAGCTGGGCATTCACGTTCCGACTTGCGGTCACACTTAGTAGGACTACTAGTTGGATATTCGTCTCAACTCACGTTCCTACTTGATATCCAACTAGCGGTCCAACTTCAGTTCTAGTTTGTTTTTACGACGGTGTACATCTCTTAACCAAAAAATGTATCGAGTAAACACTACGCAAAATATAATTAGAAGAAGGAAAATGGCAGCATTGTGCTTGTTACCCTTATCATTTGAAAAAAACAAGAAACAATTTTGGATGAAGAAATAATTTGTTGATCGTGTGAACTATTGTGACACGAAATTGCTCAATGTCATTGATGAGGAGGATTACAAAAACTACCTCAGAATGGACAACTTCACTTTTTCGCTGTTGCTGAAAAAAGTTGATCTACTCATTTCCAAAAAAGATACCGTCATGCGTGAATGTGTGAGTACTGAACAACGCCTTGTAGCAACTATACGCTTTCTGGCCACTGGAAGGTCATTTGAGGATCTGAAGTTTAACGACAGACAACACCAATTGAGATTTTGTTTGAAGCTGATGTTGTAAGCAAATTGTATGCAGGAAGGAAATATCAGTTACAAAGTGATCTTGTAGTAAATTTAGTATTTTAATTGGTAATAAGCCACAATATGAGTTGGAAATGAAATCTATTTGACGTTTGGACTTCCACTTCGAAAATCGTTATCAAAATAGTCCAAAGTTGAAGTCGAAACGTCAAATAAATTTAATTTCTAATTAATATTTAGGCTTATTTCCAATTAAAATAGTAAATTTGCATAGGATGCCACAAGAAAATAACTTAAGAACAATATAAAGAAATAGTTACGTCTAATTTCGTTGTTTGTTGATATTTCTTCTGTAGCCAATCCGGAGTGTTGGAAATTATACCTGTGTGGCAAAATGATTTGCCCTAACAAAAATTTTCTAAAAAAGGGGTAATTTTCGTGCAATTGAAAGTTTATTTCAATTTGGCACGTAACAGGTGCCAAAGGTCAACTGACTGAGGAAATTTCCGATCCAACCTGTGATCCGACTTCCAACTTCACCATTCACGCTCCCAATTCGTCGTCAGTCGGAAGTCGGACCTTCAAGTCGTCCCTGTAGATATTCCGACTCGTACCACTAGTTGTCCAACTAATCCAACCAGCCCACTCACGGTCCGATTTCAGATCCAACTGAGGAAGTTGGACTACTAGTCGGACTAAAAATCGGAACGTGAATGGTCTGTTTAAGCACTTATGTTTTTATTCCATCAGTAGGGCGTAAATATGATATCAGTCTACTTCAGATTATTAGGTAAGTATAATTACAAGAAAGACCAACTCAAAATACTCAAAAAAAGAAATTTAAAGATTTTGTTAGAGTAAAAAGTAATATTACTCCTTTTTGTATAACTAAAGTAAACTAACTTTAGATACTATGTTAAAATAGTGTGTACTTATAGTATAAAACTGGAGTAACTCAAAAACTACATATTATTTAAATTTAAACCCAATAATTGAAAAATTAGTACCTAAGGTACGGACTAAAAACCATTATCTTTATAATACTATTAATTTATTTTTAATATCTGCCTTAGATTAGCTAAAATCAGTTTTTGTCAATTTCTGGAAAATAAAGTATTTTGATATACAGTAGTTTACATCTAGGTGTGCGATATATACTCTAAGTATACACTTATTGAAATATAACAAATTTCTTATTTCATTGATGATATTTTTCTTTATCATTCATGCTACCCCTGCCTGGGCTCTTTTTTGCTTTTCTACTCCACGAAATATTAGTACGTTTCCATTTTCCAATATCGTGGTTCCTCTACTTTTTCTTTTTGTTTCAATCTCCACTCTGTGTTTCTGTAGACGAACACATGAACGAGTAAAAGTAAGCTCTGTTTCCCTTTATTAACAAACTCATTGTCAAATTGATTGACAGATATCATATTATTTATTTTTTTTTGGCTCTGTTTATTTTTGTTATTATCCCCAAATCGTTGATAATAAAGTTTTTTATTTCGTTTTTTAGTTGCTCGTCAGCTGATGTATCTATTTGTAAAGCTATCATTATTAAGTTGTTTTTCTTCTTTTCTCTCAGGCATAATTCTATAATATTATTTCTATTAACGCCATTTTTGTTTCATGATCGGCATTTCCTTTTTAAGATTTTTCTTTTTATGTATTAACTCGTTAACTTGTAGTTTATATTCACTACTCTTCTTCCTGATTTCGTTTATTTAATCTAGTATATTTTTTATCATATTTTTATTTCCTCAAGCCCCTTATTTTTTCTTTTGCTGCCATCTTCTTGTTGCCTTATTAATACCGTCATTTTATTCTGATTATTAATATAAATTAATAGTAATATTATATACTAATATTATTTGTATAAAATATGAAAACTATAAACTGATAAATAGTAAAAAAAAACCATTATCATGTGGTTAGCTAGTGCCCTCTGAGTTGTTTGCTGCACCACCTATGAACTTTTATGAGGTTACAGAAAATCAGGCAGGTGTTAGCGAGATATCCACTCCCACAGTTTATCATGTCTGGAGTAATATTTGCTAGATTCGTACTGGTTAAGTAACATCATATATATTTTTCGAAGTTTTTGACATAATTCGATATT
This sequence comes from Diabrotica undecimpunctata, assembly GCF_040954645.1. Lineage (NCBI taxonomy): Eukaryota > Metazoa > Arthropoda > Insecta > Coleoptera > Chrysomelidae > Diabrotica > Diabrotica undecimpunctata. The sequence continues at coordinate 135,744,836 of NC_092803.1, read as the reverse complement.
TTATGTATTTTTTAACATGTCGACGACCGTTAAAATCACGGAAATCACGATTTAATATAATATTTGTGAAATTATTTTAATGTATTTATTTCAGATATTTATTATTAGAGTATTGTTTTATAAAAAGAACCAATTAATAAATAAATATACTGTAGCAAATTAAACTCAGTAAACAATTTAGATCATTTTAAATATGTACTATTTTTGTTATGTTCTGTTTAAGTTCACAGTTGGAACTATTAATTGATTTTATGGTTAATGGAATTGGCCATTATTTGATGAAAGCATGTAGATACAATAATAGTTTTTTAATACAGCAACAATAATAAACAATTCAAATAAAACATGTCTTAATGCTAAAATAAGCTAAGTAAGTTCAAACTTATAAGTCCAACAATCGATAAGATTGCAAACTTTTTGAAGAAAATACGGATTAATACAGTTCTAAAACTTGGTAGTTCTGTAAGTAAATAGGTAAGATAAAAATAATGAAAATAGAAACGACAAAGCCGAAGTGCATGACTGTATAAGATGACTTGTGCTCAAAAGTAGCATAATGTATCGATGCAAAAATGATAGTAGGATGTATATATATCTAGCTACATAAAAGGCTAAGGCAACAAGTCACACTACATATTTTTAACCATATTTTGTTCTTAAAAGAAATCGTTTAATGAATAATACTAATAATAATAATTACATAGTATTATAATTAATACTATTGGTTACTCTAATTTTAAAGTAAGAAGCAAAATAATTGAAAGCTTTATTTTAGTTTAGATTTAAATTCATAGCGCCACCTGGGAAAGAAATCTAAACTACCAACTGATATTTTAACCTATTGAGCAAATAATAGTGCCAATATTAAAGCCAATTAATTACGTATAATAATAAATATTAATTACGTATATATATATATATATATATATATATATATATATATATATATATATATATATATATATATATATATAAATTAATAAAGGAATATCCCTTATGAACCTTTCACCACTAAAGAAGTTTTGAAATTAGTCACATCCTGTGTAGCCCAACGTATCTATCAACACGGTTCTCCAAACAATATTATAGAGTCTTAACAGAAAAGATGCGCTAAGGGCTACAAAGAACAACTTATAATCGACTCAGTCTTTTCTAACCAGGCGTACACCAAAAAAAAATCTTTTCCCTGCCTTTATTGATTATAAGAAGGCATTTAATTTAGTGAAATTAAATGCCTGCCAGACCCCTTTGGGGCCTGCGTAGCGCAAGCGGTAGGATGCTTGCCTCGTACACCGGTGGTTCGGAGTTCGAATCCTACCGCCGGCAAGAACAACTAGACATTTTTAAAAATGTCTATAGGCCCCAGGTCGACTCAGCCAGAATAAAATGAGTACCTTGGGTAAAACCAGGGGTAATAATAGGCGGTTGAAGCGTAGCACTGGCCATGTTACCTTCCTTGTATACCGTAGGCCCTAGATATAGCAGACTACCCTGCTATACTCCCAAAGCCGCGAAGCGGTATAAAACGGGAGACTATTATATTATTTAATTTAGTACCGCAGGTATAGCTGATAGATATATTGAAAATATATAAAGTTGATAATAATATGATGACCTCTTTAAAGCACATAATAATGGAATGGAAGAATAAAATTTACCTTCAAATACCCGGTGAAAACAACATCGGATCTGAAGATATCCCAATTAACCAAGGCCTTTTCCACGGGGACTCGTTGAGTCTACTTTGGTTCTGTTTGGCGATGAACCCACTATCTCAGCTCCTAAACTCCACTGACTCAAGTTTTAGCATCAAAAATAACAATACTGTTGTGGCGAAGCTTAATCATCTTCTGCTCTACTTAATCATCTATTTTACATCGAGCAATTTGTGCAGTAGATGACAGAATACCGCTTAAACTGAGAGAACCAAAAATGCGAATAAAACACCTATCTAAACAAGAAAAAATGCCCACCAGGATGAGCAAACAGACATCTCAATGAGATCAGCTAAAACTATGTCGATGACAATATAGCGTCGAACTATTGGTTGACATCAGGAAAGATGTTTCCGGAGACAGAGGGTTTCCTATTTGCTATTTAGGTTATTCCAACTAAAAATATTCTCAAATATATTGCTAAAGACCTTTAGGTCCAAAACGACAAATGCCGATATATATATATATATATATATATATATATATATATATATATATATATATATATATATATATATATATATATTAAACCCAAGAAATTATCCAATATCTTACGGGGTACTGCCAGGCGTTTGTCGGAACTGATGACAAAGGACGCCATGACTCATTAGATAAGATTCTTCACCAAGAGCAAACTGGGACTTCTCCAAACCGACCACCTACGTCATTATCAAAACGTCCCTGACAGAATGCTTGAAAATAACAACTATAAACTCTACTAGCACGGCACTGTACTCACAGATCAACCAGTGGCACATAATAAACCGGATCTTATACTACATATTTTATAACAACTAAACTTTTACATCTCTCGATGACCGGGTAAAGTATTTAATTTCAAAATGCTATAAATAATAAATATTACCTTTATAATAATTAAAAATTTTTAGAATAAAACAATTAATAATTTACCTTGGTCATATTAATATTATCATTAGGTTGATTAAATACATTGATTTTTTACATTACTATACATACAAGCAAAAAAAGTACGCCTGTTACACATCTGCACATTTTAAAAGGGCACATTAAAAAAATTTCTGATCTTACTATTTTTTGTATTTTTTTTAGCAATTCTAGAATTTTGGGTTGTTTACTATACTCTTTGACTGCAATCTATGCGAATCCTAATAAAGACTAAGATGTGGATAAAATGCATCGCCGGACTAGCTCTTGGCCAAAGTAGGAATCCATGAAATTAATGGACACAATATCAAGAAAACTATACCAGTTTATTTAATAAAAGCACCAAAACTGCCAAAGATAAACTTATACCGACACAGGTGTAACTCAAGAAATCAAACGTTACATATCGGAGTAGCCCCGGCACGGCCTGACTGACACATCGCCAAAATTATACTTGAGCCCTGACGATGTAAGTGGGAATAATCGTTTGATATTTTTCCTGGCGACGATTCAAGTTGTCTTAACCTTCGACTCTCTTTATATTGACTAAAACTTACGTTTTAGAGGCTTTTGCCAAAGACATATCGCAGATGCATATTCCAATGTAAATAAATAATTGTATTTTTGTTTATTTTTGTCAAAGATTTTAAGACGCAATTCTAAGTGTTTTTCTTTTGAAGATTTATAAGACGCAAATTAAAATCTTACACAGTGAAAAAAGTAATACACATCTAATAATAAATCTAATAAGTCGTTATTTGAAAATTACGTTTCTTACGGAAAAACTAATTTTTCAGCCTATGTCAAGATTAATATACAGTTAAATAATGTATAATGTGCAATAATAATAAAATCTATTAAAGATACTTCACCACCTTTTGGCGCTAAAGCACCCCAATTGTTGCAATTTCCAACTTTAAAATATTTGAAGATGTTAAAGTATTTTCAATTCGTACTAGCAACCCCATCTAATGCATAACAGATGCCGTAGTATGACCCTAATGCGAGGAGACCACCAGCAAGTTCAACAAATTTACGACATGGTGTTGGTAGAGTCCATCCACTGTCACTGCCGTGTACGACTAACACTCTAAAACTAATCTAGCTAACCTTTTTGCTGACCATCGACTACACAGCTCTAGTGCATTCTACACGGCACAAGCCGCCATGTAGTGAATTCAGGTTTGACTATATACTTTTTGTTGGCAGGTTAGTATTTTATTACTACATACACAAATAGTACTCTTATTTAAAATCGCTACTATACCTTTTGTTTGTTTTTATTTTTCAACGTAAAATGTGCAAATTCTGGCAATTTGCAAAGATAAATTTCGGATTTTTTCTTAGAAAAAATGTATTCCTAACATCGTATTGTAGTTTTTAAAAAGTTTGGATATTGCAGTATACTTAAATCGTCATCGAAAAAAGTCTCTTGACTTCATATATTTTCATAAAGATATGAAGTTAATTTTAATCAAAGCTTAAAATAAGTTTTTTTGACGTTTCAATTTCCACTTCGGAAATTTCGAGGCTGTCAGAGTGTTTTCGTTTCTTCTATTTATGTATATGAGTTGATCCGCATACTGATATGTTAAGAGAAACAAAAAACATGCCATAAAAAATTTCTTCTTTGACCTATTAAAAACCCTAGATAACACATGATTGTAAACAGATCCGTTAACTTCCTTTTCTCTATTTTCCTTATATATCGAAATATTTATTAAATTAGATGAAATTATATTTTCCATATATGTAATATAAACTACGCACTTTTGTATTGACATTTAAAAGCTTTTTTTATACAGCCTAATATATTACCTTACTCTAGATTTAATGCTAACCACGAAACTTTTGCTTCATTTTTATTCTGAATTTTCGATAACAGAAATAGGAGTTTAGTGTAGATTAAACTACACATTGGAAAAATTAACTTTATATTTTATACCTAGCCATTATACCACACTTTTTAAAATTTCCTTTAGTAACTTTATATTACCTCGAGTGTGGGCTAAAACTGACATGTCTTTTTTTTAACCTAGTCATTCATCACTATAAAAAGTCACAACAAAAATATTTAATTTCAAAGTGGAAGAAGTTGGAAGTTGGCGGTAAACGAAAAACTGCGTATACATGTTTGACAGTTGCTTTATCAGAATTTACGCCCTCTAGGGGAATTAAAAGCTAGTCGAAAAGCTTTGCAACTTTCGAATTCTCGTTTCCCAAACGACAATACTATGCCTTGAAATATTGACGTTTTTCGGATGTTTTTCTTTTAGTAAATCTAACTTTAATGAAATTCAAAGCCTCTGGGAATATTAATTTAAAAAAATTAGTTTATTTAACACAAATTAGCCTCGCATGTAATAATTTTAAACATGATATAAAATGTATTAACTTAAACTTGAAATTAAACTAGCAAAATAAAAAAAAAATAGATATTTTTAAATAAATACAATATATAAAAAAATATGAATTGATTATTTATAATATATATGCATTGAAATTAGAATATTACATAACGAGTTGTAAGAAGATTATTACATGCGAGTAAAAAAGTTGCGCGCGAGCCGCGTATTGGCGAGCGCAGTAATTTTACAAGCATGTGATAAGCTTACAACTCAAATTGTGTACTATACTTTTTCTACGATTATTTTCATTTATAAAAATAAAAAGTATAACAAGTGAATGGTGAGATGACGTAAACTGTACGGTGTGTTCTTTTTGAACATTGGTATTTTCAGTGTATTTAAAGGTCTGTAAATTACTTTCAATTGAATTTATAATTCTATTGGCTGTTGAAGTCTTATTATTTATTGACTTATCGACATATACTTCGGCCGTTGTTGAAGATTTCCATCCGCCATATCGTTTAAGAACCGTTAAATCACCAACGGTATCTACCAAAATAGTGGCAGAAGTTCGTCTTAAATAGTGACCTGTATACATTTTGGGATCTGGTAACTATTTCATTCGGCTATTTGTTTAGGAACACCGCCTATTTTGTTTAATCCTACCAACTGTTTCGTACATTTACCTCTTTGATACTTAAGAAAAAATTGATTTATTTTCGGATCGCTAACGTATAGTCGAATTTCTATATATTGTTTGGAGCTCACATCAGGAGCTCAATTTAAAAAAGTTTTAATTCATCAGTATGTAAAATTTTAGATTTTTTGTTTTTAAAACCTTCTGATTGCCTTTTTAGATAAGCTCGCAATTTCGGGTAATTTTCAATATTAACATTATTTTTCAAAGTTATAACACTTATTAGCATAAAATATATTGCTCATAATGAGGATGGTTTAAATTTCTTAGCGATTTCTCCAAAATAAGCCAAGAGTACGTTTTCAGAAAATGAATTTACATTATTTGTTGTACGCCAATCCATAAATTGCTGAATATAACTTTTCATATCTTCCTTTTAGATTTTTCTGGTAATAGGTTCTCGGTAGTGTTCGCATCTACATAATATTGGGTGGTGTGCTACTAAATTCATCTTCACTATAAATTAACACTGTATTTACACTGACAGATTAATAATTTTTAATCTGTCAAAATAACGTTTGTTAATTTGTTTCCATGGTAACTCGACCAACTGACTTACAAGGCTTATGTGACATTACACATTTTTATAAAACTGAAGCGTAATTTTTTTTATTACGTGCTAGTCATTACGTGTCAGTATCTGTTTTGATGTATTTACATAGCATCCAAGTAGTAGGTAATATACAATTTACTAGTAAGAGAGTAGAAAAAGATTTTTATAATTATTGTTTTACAAGTTTCAAAACGAGAATTATACCGTAATAATAAATATATACAATGGAAATATATAAAAATATAACGGAAATATAAAATAGAACGTATTTGGAAACTATGTGTAAATAACAGCCAGCGATTTTTTACTACACAATTAGGTTTACCTATATATATATATATATATATATATATATATATATATATATATATATATATATATATATATATATATATATATATATATATATATATACAAATAATACAGTTTATTAGGGCTGCAGTCAGTAGGTTTGGCCGGGATGTTATAGAAACACTCTTTTGACTTTTGGTCGAGCTTTCGGAATTCTTTTATTCCTTCTTCAAGACACTGTAATTAGAAGAAATTTTAAATAATAATGTCGTAAGTTTAATAACCTCATTTTAATAAAAATATTCTGGGGTATTTTTAGGAAAGTAGGCAATAAAAAAGCATGAAATTATTATTGATAGAATCACACTACCATATTTTATTGATAGAATAACCGTTATTTGCTATACATCAACATAACTTAAATTTTCATAAAATACACAAACTTCTTGTAACACAAAAATAAAAATACAATATAAACTATAATAACTTTCTAATAACTTTAAACATTTAAGATAAATTGTGCAGTTAGTAACTTGTCATAATTTTTGAAAGTTATTAGTAACAAATTATCAACACTTATTAATATTTATGGATAACATAAAATTAACAGACTTACTTTGAATGGCACAAAAAATAATACTTATTAAGTAATAGCCCTTTAAAATTAAAATAGTTAAAAATAAATTTAATAAAATCATTCATTCAATTCAGAATTGTGATCATTATCGCTTACATTTACGGATGGGAGATCTGCAAAAAATCCGCGATAGCTGCTAGGGATAATTTGAGAATTACACATATTCATCAAATCATCTTTTTTGGCCTTAGCAATAGAAAGGGTACTTTGGTACAAGGGTTCAACTGATGTAGAAGAATTTGTTGAACATTGTCGCCTCGTACTTTTTGTTACCGAAAGAACATAGTAATCATTGCTAGTTATATCATACTTATAATATAATTTATTAGGATCTTCAGGTTTCACAAAAACTTCTTTTATGTTGTTCCATTGTACTTTATCTCCACTGTTGCTTTTCATCCAATTTCCATTTAACAACAATTTGAAATTGGAGAAATCAGTGTGTTGCATTTCTTCCACTAAATAAGGTTTACCATCTTGTTTGGCCCAACGTACTAAATAGTACCACTCATGTGGAGTGTAAATCAGTTTGTTTTTGGCGGATCTTTCTATCAAAGCGTGGACACTATCGCCCTCATTCTGAGTGTGTCCAACTTCTAAAAAGCAGTGACGAATAGTAACTTTTAAAGTCGATGCGGCATACAAATACATGGCATAAACTATGCGATTGCGGTTTTGGTCCACACAATTATCCGACCAAAATCTAAATTCATTTGTACCTAAGTCCTTATGTTTTGAAATAAACTTCATTAAACAGCTAGAAACCTCATTAGTACCCCTTTTGCCCTGCCCTTCATGCCACATGAAGCACGTACCTTCTTTATCCCCGACATTGAAAACAGTGAAGTTAAATATTGATAGTTTACGTTTATAATAAAGAATACTCAAATTACCGTGTGGAGCATTAAGTATTTTCTGAAAATCGAATGTAGTTGTTAATATTGTTCCCTTAGAGGTTTTAGCGTCGTTTTTATCACAGCACTTTCTTTCACGTGCGAGATTTTTTCTAAGCACATGTGATTCATAAATTAGTGTTTCAAGCAATGTTGGTTTAGATTTATTTTTATAAATGTGACATTTATCACATTGGTCCTTTTTGGGAATGTAAAAGCTCAATTTAAAATGTTCGTTAACAATATCACGATATTGCCTTTCAGTATTAGCTATAGAAGAGTATACTTGTTCGTCAAACCATTCCTTGTATAAATCAAATAAGCGATGAAAATTCAAATCACTATCCAAATAAAGATTATCACTTCTACTTCGTGTGTAATGAGATTCTACGGGTTAAATGGTCTTAATGTGATCACAAACACTTTTGACAACGTCTTCGGTTATCACCTTACGATGATTACGATGGCGTCCTCGCTGGTCTATTTGTATCAAACCGCTAGTAACGTCTACTTTTTCCAAAGCAGTGTAGACAAACTATTCGCTTATAGGGAAAGTATTTAAAAACGTCTTTTTACCAACAGATATAAATTCGTTCTTATTATCTCTCTTCACTTTTAGTCTATAAATGAGTGTAAAATTGCGCTTTGAGACTGTATCAGTAAAAACCCTTCGTTTTTTTTGTTTTACCAATAAATAAGCTACAAAACCCCATTGCTTTTCCCTGTTACCTAAATCCGAAAATTTATTGAAAATTGAAATCCTTTCATCGGTACTAATTTTTGAAGTACACTTTTGTCTACAATTTTCTGGACACATGGGTTTTAATGATTTCGCTAATCTGGTTGTACCATCACGACTTTTATATGATTTACCTGTATTTTTTAGTCTTTTTCTTGTATTATCAATCCAAGATGCAACATGTCGATATCTAATGTTACCTACATCGGGGTGTTAGCTTGGGGTGTTGATAGTAGGTCGGTATTTTCATACCAAGGACAAAAGTAGTTATCACAATTGTAGTCTAAATGGCTTTCAGCGCACTCTGGGGATGAAATGGGTGTGTTATCTTCCTCTGACCGGTTCTCAGTTGATTCTAAAAATAATTAATTGTTAAATTAAAAAAAATTAAATTAAAAAATTGTTAAAAAACTAAAAATTTAGCTCTAGTCACTGTGGTTCCCAAGTTTTAGTTTAAAATATTCATTACCTATTCGACAGTTACAGACTGTCTTGAAAAACATCTTAAAACACCGTGTATATTACAGTTCAATAAACGTTATAGCATATATTACATAACCTAGATGGTTTTATAAATAAATATTGTAACAAGAATATATATAGAGCTTTATTTCGTAATATTCCTGTTAACCCCTGTACAAGGAAGTTATGTGATGGTGAAAAATGGCCACAAAACAAACCAACAAATTATTAATCAGCGTCAGCAGAAAAAAATATATTAAGAGCTCTAAAAGTGTGGTGAGAACATCCGTCAGAGTCGAAGGCAATTTTTCAGAGGGTTGAGAACACATTCACGCTTGGGAAATAGTCATCCATCAAGACTTTCGGCCCTAATAAGACAATAAAAACCATCGAGAGGTTAAAATTGGGCTAACAATATGGTTAGTGGAAAACATTTAATCTTTTATCTTATTTATCGAATATTTTGTACTTCAAATCTTTTAGATACATTTTTTCTGATGAAAGGAAACTAATAGGTTAACATATAAAATATATTGTATTGCTATGTTACTGCTACTTTAATTTTTATTTTCGTTTTTGGTCATTTGCTATTATTAATAATCTTCTTCATCTTTTTCTGAGTTTATGCGGGAAACGTTATTCTCTGCCACTTGTTTAGTAGATCTTTGTAGCAAACCCTATTTTTGTTATTTAATTCCAATAAGTCCTGTGGCCTCAATGAAAGCCAACAGTTTCCTTATTGGTAGTTTAAGGATTTCTTCTGATTCAATTCTCAGTCGATCATTGATTGACCAGCCTCATATCACTTAGCACATTACAATCACAAAGGATCTGTGTCGTCTTCCATTTCGCATTTGCTACAGCATAGCTCATTTAACTTACCTATTTTATATGTATGTATACTTAAACAAAAATGGCCAATCACCATTTCAGTGATCCTTTTCATCATCGGTTTATTAATAACAAATTTTCCAAGTATTGTATTAATATTCTTGATTATTTTCTTAGCCTGGATTTGCCCTTAGTAACTTTTGATGATTACTGATCCATGGCCATGGCTCTACCTCGATACTTGCAATATCTTTGGTGAGGATATACAATGGTTTTGGGCCTATAAAGGTATGTCTAGAGCCTTCTTTTGCCAAAAAATCTGCTTAGTTATTCATATGTACCCCTCAATGACCCAGCGCCTATATTAAAGACACTTTAGTGTCTTTTGCAAAGGTTTTGAGGAGATTTTTGCAGTTTCTCACCAATTTTGATTTGGTGTGTGGATTCTTTATATTAAAAACAGCTGCTTGGCTATTTATAATGGTATTAACAATATAAATGTTGATTCTATTTGCTTTGGGCTCTTTATTCAGGATTTCGTCAAGGTAGATCACCAAAGCAAAATATTCAGCCTGCACCAATATCCAAATTTACCATTCTAGACTCCTTTATACTCTTAAGGAGAATATTCGCTAGAAATGCGAGAACCAGTCGCCCAAAGTTCTGACAAGAGTAATGGAAAATGCCATAAAACCGGGAAAGTATACAAGAGGTTCGTACAAAAATCAAACAGGTCATTAATTATGAAAATGAAACCAATTCTGTGTAGTAATGATCTTAGCAACTCGGGTGCTCCGCTGCTATGTATAAAGAAATTTTAATTATGGCGTGGATTATTGGACACTTACTTACGCCATTTTTTTTAAAAACTGGTAGCCTTTGAGAAATTAATAACTGTAGGATGCTTAAAATATCGTGGAAAGACAGACTGCGTAAGGAAGAAGTTCTTTTAAGATTGGAAAGACATACAGTCTTATTGACTACTTCCTTGATAAAGAACATTAAGCAATGGTAAGGTGTCAGCACAACAACTCTCTTTAGAAGAGTTGTACACATTTCGAAATATATTTAAGTCTATAAGGTATGGGAAAAGTGGATTAATTTTTAATAGTTTTTTTTTGGCAACTGCTTTAAAGTTTTACCAATAATGGCATCGTAACCAGGCGCTTTTTTCTAATTAATGCTATTTTTCGTTTCTGTACTTATTTTTTAGGAGTACTATGTCTGATTATTATAATATCCTTCTTATTTTAATTTTCTCTTGAAGGTTGTCTTCATTACGTAGAAGAAATTAATTTCTTAGATGATCTGCAAATTTGTCTATCCCATTTTGTTTATTTCTGCACCCACAGGATTCTGCATATTGCGATTAATTTCTCTCGTTAGTTTCTGTGTTGCACTATTCAAAATAGTTTGTATCGGAAAGTTTCTTCTTTGGATTATTTTTGATATATCCCTTTTAAAAGAAAAACCCAAGATATAAACTCTGGTATTTTTATTTTATTCGTTTTCTTTTACAACAATAAAATTTAAAACCAATTTTAATTTTTTTTAAGTAATATTATAGTATAGAAATTAATAACTATTTATTTTTTCAAGTACTATTTAAAAAAAATTCTGGTTACATCTTTTTAACTTTTTTCGCTTAAACTTTAAAAATGTGCACTGCTGCACTAAAATAAACATACATCAAGCAACTGCCTCTACAATCGACGTCTTAAGTCGTCCTTTTTTGAATTATACAACAAAAGGCGCTTAAAGCCTCAGATAATCTCAAAAACACATATGAATGTTCCTGTGTGTCTTTCTTATGCTAATATTCTTTCTAGTCTAAACTCCAGTGGCGTCCCTTCACAGCACCTCGAAATTACTATAAAACCTAGACCAGCTTTTTAAAAGCAATTTTAAAAAGAGGTTCTAAAAAAATTTGCTTTTTAATTAAAAGGTTTTAACATTTTAACACTTTTTATTAGTTTGCACTTTAATGCAGCTAAAATTTTGCAATGTTTTGTTTTGTAAATGTTTATTAAAATATTATACATCTCGATGATGAAAGTCCCCAAACCTCCTATGTTAATTTTATGCCATTTTGTTTTTTTAGCCTAAATTAAAGATAAATATAAATTTAAAGTATTTACAAGCTCCTATGACGTTATTTTATTAATTGGCCGCTAGATCGTAGCAATATCCAGGATCTTTTATCTCACATGACTTGTTTTATACTTCTCCAAACTGTTATATTAGTTCGACGCGGACATTGGAGTTTGAGTCCGGCTTTGTTTACATAACCTAAGTAACTATTAACTTTTATGTCAATAGATTCAATGTGCATACAACACGTGCAAGTTAATAACGATGATTGCCTAGGAAGTTTAAACAATCTTGGAAAGTTTAGATATTTTTAATATGATTGTAGCAATAAGTCTAGGTATTAGTGTTTGGCCATTTTTTTAAATGTAAGATACCTAAATTATTTATTTCTAATTTTACACTCAATGGCATTACATACTGTTAAAGATTCTAGTAATCAAAAGAAAATCAATTTTAATTGTGTTAACAGTAGGCAAATAAATAAGCATGCAGTGGAAAATTGCCATGAAAATTTAATTAATCCATATCATAAGATAAACAACCTGGAATTAGGTAATAATGATCCACTAAGTTATTTTAGGTTTGTAATTCTGAATTATTTTTTTAAAAAGAAATTTTTTAAAATCAGTAGGCAACACATCACTATCCAGCAAAGTAATTAAAAACACATTATTATCCAGCTAAGCTCCTAGTAACACATTACTATCCAGCGGAGTTACTATTTGGTTAAACGACAATGCGATTATAATCAAACAAAACTAAGACGATAGTAAAAATAAAAATTCAGTTATCATAAACTATGTGGTAAAGAAAAACTCCGAAATCGAATTAGTCAATAACAAAAGAAAGTATCCTTTTTTTCTCCAAACAGTACTAACTGCAACAATGACACCTTTGATCAAGGGGAAATGTCTGGTACTTCTGTTGCAACTGTTTTAGATACACCGGTTAATGAATATACTACAAGAAAAAGGAAGCGTAAAGCAAAACCTACAAAGTGAAAAAAAAACATTAAGATACAGCTTGGAAGAGCAGATAAAATTTATGAGTACAAAGATAGAAGAATAGAAAAAATAAATGATGTAATCATTAAAGTCGTATAAACTAAAGAAAGATTGACCCTCGTTGTACCAAAGGAACCTGTTACATATCAAATAAAAGGTTTTCTGAACATTTCTTGGATGAAGTTAGAAAATAAATGTTTAATCACTTTTAAAAAGTTTTTTCTTAGGATGAACGAAAAACGTGTGTTTCATCATTAGTATACTGAAAAAAACCTGTCCAAAAACGAAAACCAACATCTCGAGATAGATGTGGAAATAGTTTTCAATATCACGTGAAAATAAATAATAAAAGAAAAAAGGTGTGTAAGGAAATATTTTGCAACACACTATCTATACATAGTTGGTCTTGCAAGAACTGAGCGAAAAGTGGAGCACATGGGATGAGATATGATAAAAAAATTAATGGTAGCACTTCTGGTAGAAGTTCAAAAACTAAAGCCCAAACATAGAAAACTAAAAAATCAACGTTTGCCGTGGAATATATAGACACAGTAAGCTTTACTTCGAAGCAATAATTTCTTCTTGTGAACAGTTGCATAGATTACACTCAGAAAGATATAAGAAGTCGGGACAAAAAGGATTGTCTAGAACCGGTTTTAAACAACTTCCTGTTTTAAAAATATTTTAGTGTTTACTGCTAAAAAGGATCAGTGCCATACTTGTTGTCAGCATACCGTTGGTTACTTGTCTAATGAAAATTATGCGTCACATATCAAGGAGAAACAAGTGTCTCGGACACAAAAACAAAAAGAGAAGGACAAGGAAAATGGAGTACAAGATAAGTTTGAAATTTGATAAATTATTTAGAGGAGTTAATTTTAAGATAGTCTTCTTGAGTAGATCGTAAAATAATCATTAGGAGCAGAAGCTGCGGCTACCAAAATAAAAATAAAATTCTTAGCAATGCTCTCCTGCAATTTGCGGTTTTGAATAATGTCATAATATTTCAAAAAATACCTGGTTCGTGGGCACATTCAGATAGAGTGTGACTCAGTCCATTAAAAAGAAATTAAAAAATACAGATATCTATTTAGCCCATGAATACTTAGCAATTAATAAGAAAGCACGACTAAAACCATTTCCTTGCAGGACCAAATAATTAACTAAGATTTTTTGGACCGCATTACGGTAATTAAATAAAATAACAATTAAATAAAAAGTTACTTAAATAAAATATAAAAGAAACATATGTACTTGTAGAATGTAGAATGTAGAAAATGGGGCGGCCAATAGAGCCTGATACACTGCGACCTTTGCAGATCTATTGTGTTTCCCCCTTATTTTAAAGCACTTCATCTAGCTTGGTCCTCTTAATGAGACTCAACAGCCTTGATAGTGGCCTTTTCATGTAGCCTGGTGCTTCCGGTTTTTCCTCTCCGAGTTCTAGAAACCGCATTCGTGCGAGACCTTCGCAATGGCACAGAACGTGTAGAGCGGTTTCCTCTTCTTCCAGACAGAAACGACAGGTGTCCTCTTCTGTCAGGCCTATGAGACTCAAGTGTCCATTGAGTCTACAGTGCCCAGTGAGCAGACCCACTATCATTCTGACAGTCCTGCGTCTGTGCGAAAGTAAGTCTGCTGTAAATTTAGCCGAATGTCCTTTGATGAACTGTTTGGCCTGCCTCTGTCCTGGTGAGTTGTTCCACCACTCAAGAGACTTCTGTTGCACCCATTTGTGTATGGCTGCCCTTTTTATCGTATTTGCGATTCCAAAGAAGGGTTCCGGACCAACCAGTGGCGTAGATGCGCCTTCTCGGGCCAATTCATCGGCCTTCTCTTTGCCACGATGACCCTTATGTCCCGGCACCCAAGCAAGTCTCAACCTGTTTTGACTTCCCACCTGAGAGAGGACATCCAAACAGTTCCATACCAGCCATGAATCGACCTGTACCGAACTGAGAGCCTTTAGAGCCGCTTGACTATCCGAATAGATAACGATGGAGTCGTTATCTACATTTCGGCCGATTAGTTCCATAGCGCACCTGTGTATAGCAGCTAATTAGGCTTGAAATACGGTCGCGTATGTGTTCCTAGACATACCCGGACTTCCGTCCTTGGTTTTATGCCATATATTTCAGCCCCCGTACCTGTATCCGTTTTGGAGCCGTCCGTATACCATATTGAGTTTGCTGTTAGCGGCGGACCAGTTTCCCAGTCCTCTCTTTTTGGTATTGTAATTTGAAAATTTTTGTTAAAACTATACCTCATAACCATTCGGTCTACTGGCATTCCTAGAACGGGGTCTGCCTTTATGTCCTGGTATAGCCTTAAGTTATCAGCTCCCTGCATCATACTTATTGGAGCTTGGCCTTGGATCAACCGATGTACTGTTGATCTGGCTTCACTCTGTATGTATATATGCAGAGGTGGTAGGTTGAGCAGAACTTCTAGCGCGTCCGTTGGGGCTGTTCTCATGGCTCCTGTAACACTCAAGCATGCAAGACTTTGTGTGCTACTGAGCAATCGAATCGCCCCGGACTGTTGCGTTTTGTTCCACCACGCCACTGAACCAAAGGTTATCATGGGCCTTATAACCCTTGTGTATAACCAGAGGTTCATTTTAGGATTTAACCCCCAATTCTTACCACACATTCGTCTACATGTGTTCAGGGCCATAGTGGCCTTCTGTGTGACTTTCTGAATGTGTGCATTCCATGTCAGCCTCTGGTCGAATATTACACCTAAGTACTTGGCCTGACTTGTGAATGGGATTTCTACTCCCTTGAGCACTAGTGGCTGTAAGCCTTGCAGTGCTCTTTTTCTGGTGAAGGGAACAACAGATGCTTTTTTAGGGTTAACCTTCAGGCCTTCTTCCTCACACCAGCTGTCCACCATCCTCAGAGCGACTTGAAGTCTCTCCGAAATTATTTTGGTAAAGCGTCCTCGGACTACAATTACCAAATCGTCCGCATAACCCAGACAGAAAAAACCCTCCCTGGACAGTGTATTAAGTAGGTCGTCCATAAGCGTAGCCCACAGTAATGGGGATAAAACTCCTCCTTGTGGGCAGCCGCTTCCTGCCTTCGCTTCAATAGTGGCTTCACCTAACGAGGACACAATGATCCTGTTTGTTAAGGTCGCCTTTGTCCACTCGCATATGAAAGCAGGAACTCCTCTTCTTTTAAGCGCGTCCGTTACAGACTTGAAGGAGACGTTATTAAACGCTCCCTCCACGTCCAGAAACGTCGCCACCGCTATCTCCTTGTCATCTAGCGACTTTGAGAGCAGTCTGTTAAGATCATCCAGCGCCAAGTCAGTTGACTTTCCTGGCTGGTATGCATATTGACGATCGCTAAGTGGATTCTCCATCAGCACGTCGTCCCTAATATACCTGTCTATCAATCTTTCCAGCGTTTTTGCTAGGAAAGAGGATAGACTTATTGGTCTGTATGACTTGGGGGTCTGGTCCATTACCCTACCAACCTTGGGGATATATGTGACTTTCACCCTTCGCCATGCGGTTGGAATATATCTCCATGCCAAACTAGCTTTGAAGATCTTTGTTAGATGCGGGATGATCACATCCTGTCCCTTCTGTAGCAAGGCTGGATAAATCCCGTCCATTCCAGGTGATTTGTATGGCTGGAATTTATTGATGGCCCACCTGACTTTTTCCGGTCTCGTGATATCGGTAGCTAATTTCCAGTCCGCCTTAGTAGGCCTTCTGGGGTGAGCTACCTCTACCGAAGGATTATTGTCAATGGATGAGCTGGGAAAATGTACCTTGGTGAGCATTATTAAGCTTTCCTCCAGGGTTTCTACATACGTTTCGTCCTCTTTCTTCAAGAGGCCGACCTGATTCGCAATACCATCCTCTTCCTCGCAGAACTTTCGCCACGAGTCTCTTTTGGCTTTTCGGATCTCCTTATTATATTGCGTCAGTTTTTCTCTATAAATGGCCCAGTTCTGGTTGAATTTGGCTTTATTGAATAGCCTTCTTACATCTGCCCTAAGCTTTTGTAAGTGTTCATTCCACCAGGGTGTGTTTTTCTTTCCTTTCTTTTCTCTCTCTGGACAATTCTCCTGGTAAGCGGCCAGAACAGCTCCCCTCATCGTTTCGACTGTCAGTTCGAGATCTTCTGTATCTTTTATGGTGCCGATTCCTCCCTCAAGAGACTTCTCGAGTGAGCCTCTATAGCCTTCCCAATCCGTCTCTCTCGGGTTCCTGAACCTTGCCATCATTCGAGTCGAAGTAATTAAATCAAATCGAATGTGCCTATGGTCGGAACATGAAGGTTCCATTGACACGTGCCAATTCTTTATAGTATCGTACGTTTTTTCACTGCAAAGTGTTACATCTAAGACTTCTTTGCACGTGGCCGTAACGAAGGTAGGGTTATTTCCTATATTGGCTATTTCTAAACCCATGATTAAGATGAACTGTAGTAAAGACTCACCTCGACTGTTGATGTTCGTACTCCCCCATGCCAGATGGTGGGCATTGGCATCACATCCCAGTATTAGATGAAGGTTCTCCCTTCGGCTGTAGATTATAACGTCCTCTACTATGCCTGTAGTAGAAGTAGGCAGAACAGACCAACCATCTTTTACTACCTTCCTCGGTGGAAGCGGTTAAAATACCTGTAACAAAGTCTCTGGAGCAAAGATCCGGAATCAGTGTACAGTTTACTTCGTTACCATATACAATGCATGCTCGAGGTGTCTCTCCTTTCGCATCCTATAGTAACTTACCTTGTTGCGGCTTCAAGCCTGCAATTTTCCCTCCGTGGGGCCATGGTTCCTGCAGTAGGGCCAAGTCCAGGCCTTCCATGTCAAACCTTCTGCACAAAACCGCCGACGCAGCTTTAGCATGATGAAGGTTGACCTGCAGGACCTTTACTCTGCCTTCCTCTAAACTGAAGGCTAACTTTTGGGTTTTCCCGTGTCCTCTACCCCTTCCATGGGGGCGGCCACCCGCTCAGTGGCTTCTAGCCTTCTGGGCGGGTTTGTAGCACTCCCCTGCAAGTCGGTACGGACTTCTTTCGGGATTATTCCTTCTTTAGCTCCTTCCCTCGACTTATCATCCTTAGGGCGAGCCTTGTGTTTGGTCGAAGTGTTAACCTTCTTTGGCGCTACTTTAGAGCTTTGCCCCTCTGAAGGTTTTACTTCTTTTCTTTTTTGCTTAGCCTTGACTGCCGAGGTTGCGGCAGTTACGCCTTGCAACCCCGATGGTCCGACCTCTGCAACCTTCTTAATGTACCCATCATCCTTGACACGGAATTTAATTCTTCCGATGCCAAAGTAAGGACGCATTTGAAGTTTGTTGAGTTCCTCAAAGGACTCTTTGTCCATTGAGAGGACCCATACCTGCCCTTTTTCTGCAGCTGTTTTGCCCAAAAACGGTCCATATAAGGGTGTTGAGCTTTCGGTTGCTGACCCTTAATCGAGTCAGCACACTTTCCGCCTCCAACCTCTTTCCGTCCTCGTCTGGGATGTAGACAGTGCAAGAACACGGCTTCTCGACTTCAATCTCGTCCTTAGCATGGAGGCTTGCACCTTCCCAAGGCTTCAGAGTGGGAGTAGTGTCCCTGAGCCATTGTGCGCTTGCACTATCCGCGCACGTCATTACCAGGTAACCGGGCTTGAACGTGCTCTTTAGCAGCCTGATTTGCGGCCCTTCTTCTGGCGTTCTCTCCAGAGCCTCCAAGATGGATATTTGCACTGCCTTAATCTTTGTGGGTTCGATCCTGACTCCAGGGAAGCTATCACATACTACAGCCACCTTTGCCGAGCAAAGGGCTTGTGTAAAAGTCATTTCTGACTTCCTCGGCCTCTTTTTGGCTTTCGCTGGCGGCGTACTGTGGTCCAACCTTTGTCGCTTCTTTGTAGACTTTTGCGTAGCCATTTCCAGCTTTTTCTCCGCCTTCTCTTTAGACTTAGGGGGATTGTCCTTTTGTCGTCCAAGCACCTTGGTGAGGTTGGCCTTGATCACCGAGCGCTTGGCTTCAATGTAATCCTGGCCTTTTCCCACCAGATCCCTTACTTTCTTCTTGGAGGCCCCGGCCAGCCTGGCCTTAATAACCTCCTCGTCTGTCATTAGATCCACCTCCTCTAGGGAGGTGACTCTGACCGCCTTCCTTTTGGTCAGCTTCGCTATCTGTATAGTAGTGCCTTCAGGGCTTTCTACTACGGGTTGTTCGGGAATATTGGTTTCCATATTATTTTCCATATTGTTCCCACGAGTAGCTAGGGAATTGCAGTCCACTCGAGCAGAGCCCCGCATGCCCGAGTAAGGCTAATTACTGTGAGGTGTCGCCTGGTTCCTTACAGGAATCGCTCTCGACCAACTACGCATGGCCATTCATCCTTCGCCGCGATGTCTTCCAGCTTGAATTGCGGATTTTTTAAAAGCTGCTTTTTCTCCATCTGGACTCCTCTGTCTGGGTTACCATTCCATAGCCAAAAGGTCCCCGTTTTTTGGCGCCGGGAATTCGCCATTCATCCTTCCGTGAGGATAAGGACTAGTCGGTGATGCATGCTGAGATGCAGTTGGGCTGGTCTTCTCTTCTACTGGTATTTATTGGTGTCACCTATTTGGCGTCAGTGACCCCACCAGTGCCTCGCCGACAATTTCCGAGCTACGAGAAGTTGGATAGGGTGAGTCGGCTACTCCCAGATAGTCTGTCGAGGAAGGCTCGAAAAGTGTGTGTGTGTGTGTGTGTCAGGATCGAGGGCGGGGTCCCCGCACCGGCAGACGCGTCTAATGCGTGGGACCCCACCGCCGCCGGGTTTTGGAGTTTGGCGACTAAGATTAGAGAAATTTGGAGTAGCCGTAGGGAAGTTGGAAGGGTAAACTAAAAGCTGAAGGCGAAGGCGCCGCAACTGTTCGCCTCAATTGCCACGCCTTTCTTGCGTCCAGCGGCGGTGTCCGGCGGCCACCCGGTGCACAGGCGCTGGACGCTTAGGGACTGTGTTTAGTTTCACTGGTCGTGCTCCCCTCACAATTTCAGGGACCAAGACCAGTTACTCGGCCCTCCCACCAACGTCGAGGCAAAATTACAGTCCCGGGGAGGGAACATATGTACTTAGTACTAATAATGTTTTAATTTTACTGTTATTGAATAATCCTATCATATATTTTAGATTTTCGTCAATCCGTCTAGGTACGAAGACCACAGATCCAACCGTACACGAAATGTGTGCCATTAAGTACACCCCAGAGGGAAGACTATATTATAAACTAAGCTTCATGGAGAGTGATTTTACAGAACGAACTGAAACGCCGTGCCAAAAAAATATCTGTAGTCACAAATGTACAAGAAAAAACTAAAAATAAATAGATCAAATTTCAACCATTTGCAGCAGCTTAAGAGTGTTATATCTCTTGCGGCTCCATATTTTTATGATAACTTACCACATTAGCACATTCCCTGCTGACTTTTTTTCGAGAGGTGTTACCCAGAAGGAGTAAATTTTTTCCAAAATATCATTGTAATTGATATTAGAATTTATAATAGTATTTAATTAATTAAATAAAGTGTATATTTATTAATAAAATGTGATTTGAAATTTTGACTCCGATGGGAGTCATGCGCACCTGGCTAAGAATTTCTTGTGTATTGCTGATTGACTCCGATCGGTACAAAGCAAATTAGAACGTTTTTCTAGAAAAATATTTATATAACGGAATTAAAAAAAATCTAAATATTAAAATACCCAACCTCAAAATCAATTTATTAGAAGAAGACTCAAGAAAAGACCTATATAAGCGAAGATTGGACCAAAAGCTAGAAGAGTTTCGGTATGAATCATTAGAACAAACATACGAACACATAAAAACCTGCATGAAGACAGCAGCCCTAGAAGCTCTTGGAGAAGCGGACCAAAAATACACCCATCAAACTACGAAATTAACCGAAGACACACTAACATGCATAAAAGAGAAAAAAGAACTTCATATAAAATACCTGAACACAAAAAACTATGAGGACTTGGAACTATACAGAAAAAAAAATAAAGAAGTGAAAAGAAAAGTAGCAAATGAAAAAAATGAAAGATGGGAAAAAACATGCACAGAGATAGAACAGCACATAGGAGGAACGAGAAATTCAGAGTCATGGCGCATCTTAAAATCGCTCCAAAGAAATAAGACAGAGAAAATCAAGATCGGTCAAATCAAAGAAAACGAATGGCAAGAATACTATAAAAAATTGCTAACCGAAGACCGCCCCGAATTCAAACAATCAGAAATAGACGATATAGAAATCTACACAGACGACGAAATCGAATTAAGCCTAGCAGAGGTAAAAAGAACGATCAAAACTCTAAAGAACAAAAAAGCAGAAGGTCCCGGCGGAATACCAAATGAATTGATAAAAAACGGATCGGAAAAGTTATTCCGTATGATACATAAAATGTTTGAGAGAGCACTGGATGGAGAAGACTTACCGGCAGAATGGACCCAAGCATATATGACATCAATATACAAGAAAGGAAATAGAAAAAACTGCGAAAACTATCGGGGAATCAGCATTATATCGTCTATAGGCAGACTGTATGGAAAGACCATAAAGGAAAAATTAGAAATATATGTACAAGATAAAATCGGAGAAGACCAGGCAGGTTTCACAGCGGGGAAAGCATGCTTAGATCACATTTACACGGTCGAACAACTAATAGAAAAAAGAATGGCCAAAAATAGATCCGTCCATCTGGCTTTTGTTGATCTTAAGAAGGCATATGACTCAATACCTAGAACCAAGCTATGGGAAGCAATGGAAAACATCGAAGTTCCACGAAGATTAATAAACGCGGTAAAAGCACTCTACAAGAATAACGAAGTAGCTATCAAAACGGGCAATAGAATATGCAGTCCATTTAAGACGACAAAGACACTACTACAGGGTTGCTTCACATCCCCCACCCTGTTCAAAATATTCCTGGAAAAAACCCTGAAACCATGGAAAAGAAAGTGCGAAGGAATGGGTATACCAGTAAGGAACGAATATCTATATACGCTAAGTTTTGCCGACGACCAAATAGTGATCGCACAAGACGAGGATGACCTCAGTTTTATGATGAGAAAACTGGAGCAGGAATATACAAAGAATGGGATGGAAATAAACCTAAAGAAAACTGAATACCTAACAACGGAGAATACAGAAATAAAACAGCTGGAAATAGACGAAGGTAAACAAATCAAAGGAACAGACAAGTATAAGTATTTAGGTTTCATAATATCAAACAAAGGAACAACGGAGGAAGATATAAAAAATAGACTAGGACAAACAAGAGACTGCATACGAAAATTGAACCCGGTACTATGGGATAAGAACATCAGCATAAAAACAAAGAAAAAAATATATAATACCATGACAAGAAGTATCCTTACTTATGGGTGTGAAAATTGGACAATAAATAAGAAAACCAAAAACAAAATAAGAGCAACAGAGATGGAATTTCTAAGGAGAAGCTGCAGAGTAACAAGAAGAGATAGGATAAATAACATGGAGATTAAGAGGAGAATGGGCATGAACTCCGACATAATAGACTGCATCGAACAGAAGAGGTTAACCTGGTACGGACATGTCAGAAGAGCAGACCAAAATCGGTGGATAAATAGAATAACAGAGTGGAGCCCGATAGGAAGAAGAAAGAGAGGCAGACCCCGAAGATCTTTCAGAGATGAGGTGGACGAAGCAATGAGTAGAAGAAACCTACAGGAAGGGGACTGGCTAAACAGGAAAAATTGGAGAAAACGGTTGAGTGAAGGAATACAGTGAAAACTGTGGAAATCCTATATATATAAAATACCCCATTTTAATATTAAAGACCCCCAACTTTTTTTTTGCCCACGTAGACTACTTGCAGGTTTTCATCGACCCCTGGGGGGTCGATATAGACTACTTTGGTCGATATATACTATGTCGGTCAGATAGCTAAGCGGACTGGGCGGCCGGTTCTCATTCGCTTCACTGCGAGTGGTTCAGTGGATGTGAGTTCGATCCTCAGCTCGGTGTACAGAAAACAAAAAGGCTAACACAGCAGTTTAAAATTCTAAATGAATCTGCGGCATAGACTAGAATATGCTGGTATCTGATTGGCCTATGGTGGAGCAGTACGGCAAGAGATAAGAGCTTGCGGCTCGGTGATACTCCTCCATAGATCCCTACCGGAAGGGCGTACTGCCTAAAATACCGGTGTATATATATATATATATATATATATATAATATATATATATATATATATATATATATATATATATATATATATATATATATATATTGTGACAATTAGGGTTTATAGAAAATAATTTATAAGTTATATACTACATAATATTAGATATTTGGTTGTTTTAAATAAGTTATATACTAGAGAATTTAATAAAAATATATTTATGTGAGGGCATTTTTAATAAATTAGCATATAATAATTGTAAAAAGTTTTATTTAGTAATTTTAATTTTGTAAATAGATTTAAGTGAGCCATGTGCCTAGGCAACCAACTATACATACTCCAAGTGTCAAATTAAGAATCATAATACGAATATAAGTGGGGTTATTATAATAATATATTGTTTGAAATGTGTATTTTATTAAATTAGAGTGTTAGTTACTAATTTAATTATATATTCTGATCTGAAAAGCCTAAATGTAAACAAAATTATTAATAGAAAAGAATGGAATTCTCTGGATCTCCGGAGATGGCCATGTTTGCGAAATGGTTTGTTCCAGAAAATTCAGACAAGTATTAAATAGAACAAATTGGAACATGATATCTTACGAGATGGTTCTAGAAATCCAAAAATAGATAAATACCCGTGATTTGGATTCAAGATGGAAGTTTTTGGAAGTTTTTAGTCAGAAGTCAAGCAGTTTATTATGAAAGTTAGTTAGAGTCAGTGAATCAAGTACAAATAGTCCAATTGTTTAATATAGTGAGTTAAATGAAGATTAAAAATTATGCATATAATTTAATGCACATTTATAATTATACACAAATGATTATTGAAGATTAAAAAAAGTATATTGGAAGAAATTAAATTATATTATGGTTGGAGATTAGTATAAATCAACTTATAATAATTGGATATTGGTATATTGAAAAGAAGAATAAATATAAATGCTGTTTGCTGGTTTGGTTGGTGGTGTATAGATGCTGGTGAAGAAAAATATATCTTAAATTGGTAGAAGCTGATAATTGAAAAAAGTAATTTCACAAAAAACAAGGATAACTGAAGTACGAAGACTTTCAGTGGTGATTAGAATATATATAGTGGAAAACAGTTCATTTAGGCATTCAGTGAAAGAAAGGTACAAATTTTTATTAATATAATTTAGTTAGTGTCATAACAATTTCAATTTTGAAGATAGTTTTGTTTAAATTTTAGATTGTCTATAGAATTTAATTAGTTTTATAAGAATATCAGTTTAAAGATAGTTTATTTTAAATTTACATTGACTAGGTTAGATATATATGTGTGTTTCATAATAGTTATAATAAAGATAATTTAAAAAAGTACTTACAAGCTAATTCTTTGAGAACCGCGATAAAAACCCTATATATTATATTATTAAAAATACCCATTGCTCATCATTCAAACAAAAAACACATCATAACAATTTGGCGCCCAACGTGGGGCTCTCTATTTAAAAGAATTAGTTTGGGAAGATAAGTGCTCTCATATAAGTAAATTAATTATCAGTAGAAAAAAAAAATTATAGATTTTATTTTTAATTATATTTGAACAAGTAAAGTCTCAAAATGTCTCAAGGAAAGAAAGGTACAAGAAGCAAAAAGAATGAAGAAGATGTGGAAGTAGAAACACAACCTATACAAGAGGAGAGTTTAGTTCAAGTTCCACAAGATACTGCAGAAATGAATCCAGAAAGAGAGGAAAATGTCAATATGGCAGCTTTGATGTCATTAATGATGCAGATGAACAAGACAATGGAAGAGAATTCAAAAGAAATCAAAGAAGACATGAAAAAAATGGAACAGAAAATGGAAGAGAATACGAAAAAATTGGAAGAGAATTCAAAAGAAGTCAAAGAAGACATGAAAAAAATGGAACAGAAATTGGAAGAGAATTATAGAAAATTAGAAAAGAAAATAGAAGATAATAATAATAAAATTGTAAAACAAATGGATAAAAAACTTGAAGCTGCAGAGAAAAAAGTAGCAAATGAAATAAAAAGTATACGGAATGACTACAAGAAAAGGATAGACAATGAGAGGACAGAAGTAAAGAGGATTATTCAAGATAATAAGATAGATATAGAACAGAAAATAGAGTTACAGAAATGTAACTTAGAAGTAAAAATTAACGAAGACAGGAGAAACACAGAAGAAAAATTAGACGATATACAACAAAATATTCAAATAAATTGTAATCAAATAAGAAATGTGGAACAGAGAATAGATGATATTTCACAAATGAGAGACATAGGGAGACCTTACTTAAATTTAACAAATGAGACTGGGATTAAATTCTCTGGTAATATAAAAAATTTACATCCTAGAGTATACATAAATAGTTTAAAACATAAATTAAGATTTGTGAATAATATTAATGATATTAAAGATTATATTAGAATGACATTAAATGACAATGCAGCAACTTGGTTTGCTAGTATTGAGAATGATTTAAATAATTTTCAAACATTTGAAAATAAATTTTTAAATTATTATTGGGGTGAATTAGAGCAAGCCAAGTTTAGAGAAATTCTATATTTTGGAAAGTATAATCAAAATTTAAAATCAAATATGGTAGATTATGCATTGAAATTGATAACAGTTGCAAAATATTTAGAACCACCACTTAGAGAGGATGAAACAGTCTTAAATGTATCTAGACATTTTGATGCTGATGTTGTGCAAACCGTAACTGTACAAAATATTCAAACAATAGATAGTTTTATTAATTTTATTCAAAGAATACAAAGAGGCAATATGACAAGTAATAATAACAACAGAAAAAACAATAATAACTTTCAATATAATAAAAATGATAATCAACAATTTAAACAATCATATAATAATTATAGATATGGTAATAATTTACAAAATTTTAATAATAATAACAGTAATTATAATAAACAACATTTTAATAACAGTACTAATAATAATAGACAAGATTTTAACAATAGAAGAAATACAGAGCGACCTAACTATAACAGACAAGTAAATTGTGTTCGAAGGAATAGGAGCTGCGAAGACAGGGAACGAAATCGTACAAGGCAAGAAAATGTGAGTAGAAGTCATAGTAGGGAAAGACATAGTACATCAGATCCAAGTGGTCAGATACAATCTGACAATTCTAATAATCAAAATTTTGTGCAGTAAACTTTCTGAATTACAAGTTAGGCCATTGCTATTATGAAAAACCTTCTGAATTTATTTCTTTAGATGAAGATAAAATTATTGAATCTATTAATTTAATTTATATAAATGCTTTGGCCAAAAATAAAATGATTAAAATTATGATAGATACTGGTTCAGAAAGTACTTTAGTCTCGGAGAATTTTATTTTTAATACATTAAAACTATCAGATATAATAAAGATTCCAAAAATTAAAATTATTGGTGTAAATAATAAGAAGTTGGGTGAAATTGATAAACTAGCCAATTTTAAAATTAATATTCTTAATAAAGAAATTAATATGCAAGGATTTATTGTCAAGGATTTATGTGTTGATATATTAATGGGAAATGATGAATTGGAAAAGAAGAAAGTAAAGATAGATTTTGAAGAAAAAATGGTAACTTTGGAAGGGCAAATAATTAAATTTATGCAGAAAGATGAGGTGGAAGAAGGAATAAGAGTTGATAGGATATTATTAAAAGAAAATAATGATGTTTATGAAGAAGAAATGTATTTTGATGATAGGGAAATGTCCCAAAAGAATGTAAAGAATAATTATTGTAGTGAATATTTAAGGAATGGAAATTTTAAGCAGATGGATGCCTACGAGGCGGAGTGCGTAAAATTGGAAGCAAGGAATAATGAGTACATATTGAAGAATAATGTGATTTGTAAAGAAGAAGATATGATGAAAGTTTTAAATTGCCCTGAAGAATATAAATCAATAGTCATTTCCATATTGCAGCAACACAAGGGACTTGTCAATAAAGAAAATAGAATTGCACAAAATTATATCCATAGTATAAAAGTTAAAGAAGAAAAAGATTTTAAAACAAAATCATACCCAATACCATATAAATACAGAGAAGAAGTAAACAAAACAATTAATAATATGTTAGAAGATGGGATCATTGAGAAGGCAGACACACGTTTTATTAAACCCATAGTAGTAGTACGAAAAAGATCAGGTGAAATCAGGTTATGTTTGGATGCAAGGAATATTAACAAGATTACTGAAAAGCAATTTGAAGCACCAATGAGTATAGATGGAATATTAGGAAGAATTACAGGAATGTCATTTTTCACTAAAATCGATTTACAGCATAGTTTTTGGTTAATACCTCTAGAAAGAAAAAGTAGACAGTATACAGGATTTCAGATAGATGGAGTAGTATATCAATTCAAAGTAGTACCATTTGGACTTCAATCATCTTGCAGTGCTCTATGTAGATGTCTTCATGATATTTTGGATCAATATGAACATTTTGTAATTCACTACATTGATGATATATTAATTTTTTCTAAAACTGCTGAAGATCATGAGAAACACCTAAAAATTATAATAAATAGATTAGACAAAGCTGGACTAAAAATAAATCAAGAAAAATGTACATTTTTTCAAAAAGAAGTCATATATCTAGGTTATAAACTTAACACTAAGGGAATCGAAATGGATCCAGAACGGACACAAGTCATTCAGGAATATAAAACACCACACAATTTAAGAACTTTAAGAGGATTTATTGGAATAATTAATTATTATAAAAGGATGATACCAGATCTAAGTATAAAAGAAATTCCATTACTTGAACTACTGAGAAAAGGTGTAAAATGGAGATGGGATCAGAGAAGAGAACTAGCATTCCAAGAAATTAAAAACATTTTTCTGTCAAATTTGAAAATATACTATCCTGACTATACACAGCCATTCATACTAAGAACAGATGCATCAATAGAGAGATTATCAGGGGTATTATTACAAATACATGATGGGGTCGAATACCCAATACAATTCATTTCAAGAATCACAAAGCCACATGAAAAGGGTTACTCAGTTTCAGAATTAGAACTAGCAAGTATAATACACTGTGTCACAAAATTAAGATTTTATTTGTTGGGTAATGAATTTACAATAGAAACAGATCACCAAGCTTTAACGTCTATATTAAATAACAAATATGGAAACAGTAGAATACATCGGTGGAGTCTAATACTTAGTGAATACTGCTTTGAAATCAAATACATTTCTGGAAAATCCAATATAGTGGCAGATGCTTTATCAAGGTTAGAAAATACATCACAAAAAGGGCAGCGAACAATAAAAATTGGATTAAATCAATTAGTAGAAAGTACTGGATTATATTCTAAAGAAGAAATTATAAGAGATCAGATCAATTTGAGTGAAAAACAAAAAGTCCTTAGGAAAGATGGAGTATATTATAAAATAATAAATGGCATAGAAGTATATGTAATAACTAGAACTTTAGCAAAGAAAATATTGAAAAATTTACATAACAATTATATGCATATTGGTTCAAGAAAGCTATGGATGCTATTTAGGGACAATTATTTTGCAAAGAATGACATAAGTATAGCAAAAGAAATTACTACCCAATGCCCAATATGTCAACTAAACAAAGAAAAGAATTTAAAAAAAAAACTTACTGATAGATCCATTTCATAGATAGATGGTAGATTTCTTTGTTGTGAATAAATTTGACATCATACTTGTTGAATTTTGTACATATGGAAATTGTTTGGTACCCTAAAAATCATAATTTGGGGTTAGATACAGAATTGATTGTGTAAATGTCTTTATAAAAAGTGTAAAACTTACCAATTTATATTGATGAAGTTATTTTGAATGGAAATAATTCCTAGATTTTGTCTATAAACAAACAGAACACCATATCGATTATATTGTAATTAAGGTTATATTTTATTCTCTCCATTTGACATGACAGTTTGACCATAGAATAGCCGAACTGTGATCCGTTGTTCTCTGTTTTGACATAGACAGCGAACAGGGATGTATTTAACACATTTTAAATAAAAAAAAAATTTTGATTTATTAAATTTAATAAGGTATGAGAAAATTAATATTTAAAAAAATAATAAGTAAATTATTTATTTTAAATATTATTTTTGGGGTATTGTGACAATTAGGGTTTATAGAAAATAATTTATAAGTTATATACTACATAATATTAGATATTTGGTTGTTTTAAATAAG
Organism: Diabrotica undecimpunctata; assembly: GCF_040954645.1. Lineage (NCBI taxonomy): Eukaryota > Metazoa > Arthropoda > Insecta > Coleoptera > Chrysomelidae > Diabrotica > Diabrotica undecimpunctata. Next base: position 135,715,291 of record NC_092803.1, on the reverse strand, counting down.
TTATATACTAGAGAATTTAATAAAAATATATTTATGTGAGGGCATTTTTAATAAATTAGCATATAATAATTGTAAAAAGTTTTATTTAGTAATTTTAATTTTGTAAATAGATTTAAGTGAGCCATGTGCCTAGGCAACCAACTATACATACTCCAAGTGTCAAATTAAGAATCATAATACGAATATAAGTGGGGTTATTATAATAATATATTGTTTGAAATGTGTATTTTATTAAATTAGAGTGTTAGTTACTAATTTAATTATATATTCTGATCTGAAAAGCCTAAATGTAAACAAAATTATTAATAGAAAAGAATGGAATTCTCTGGATCTCCGGAGATGGCCATGTTTGCGAAATGGTTTGTTCCAGAAAATTCAGACAAGTATTAAATAGAACAAATTGGAACATGATATCTTACGAGATGGTTCTAGAAATCCAAAAATAGATAAATACCCGTGATTTGGATTCAAGATGGAAGTTTTTGGAAGTTTTTAGTCAGAAGTCAAGCAGTTTATTATGAAAGTTAGTTAGAGTCAGTGAATCAAGTACAAATAGTCCAATTGTTTAATATAGTGAGTTAAATGAAGATTAAAAATTATGCATATAATTTAATGCACATTTATAATTATACACAAATGATTATTGAAGATTAAAAAAAGTATATTGGAAGAAATTAAATTATATTATGGTTGGAGATTAGTATAAATCAACTTATAATAATTGGATATTGGTATATTGAAAAGAAGAATAAATATAAATGCTGTTTGCTGGTTTGGTTGGTGGTGTATAGATGCTGGTGAAGAAAAATATATCTTAAATTGGTAGAAGCTGATAATTGAAAAAAGTAATTTCACAAAAAACAAGGATAACTGAAGTACGAAGACTTTCAGTGGTGATTAGAATATATATAGTGGAAAACAGTTCATTTAGGCATTCAGTGAAAGAAAGGTACAAAATTTTATTAATATAATTTAGTTAGTGTCATAACAATTTCAATTTTGAAGATAGTTTTGTTTAAATTTTAGATTGTCTATAGAATTTAATTAGTTTTATAAGAATATCAGTTTAAAGATAGTTTATTTTAAATTTACATTGACTAGTTTAGATATATATGTGTGTTTCATAATAGTTATAATAAAGATAATTTAAAAAAGTACTTACAAGCTAATTCTTTGAGAACCGCGATAAAAACCCTATATATTATATTATTAAAAATACTCATTGCTCATCATTGAAACAAAAAACACATCATAACAATATATATATATATATATATATATATATATATATATATATATATATATATATATATATATATATTTTACCCACGTTGACTACTTGCAGGTTTTCATCGACCCCTGGGGGTCGATATAGACTACTTTGGGAATCACTGATCTACATGTCAAGAAATTTCAATTATCAATCATTGTCGTACAAGCAAATGCCTATCTGCCTTTTATGCAACAAAGTTTTTAGGAACGACGCTATGATGATCTAAGCTGGAAGATCATCTGAGAATATGTCATATCACCCTGAGAAAATAGATAAATATTTGAAATATTTTTAAGAACTTAAAGAGAAGCTTCGGAAGAGATCTACGCTGGACAAAATCTTCGCTTTGACGTCACAAGAAAACAATGATGGTTTGCGAGCATCTTACAATATCTTGTTGCTTATAGCAAAATCCAAAAAACAGGATACTATCGTAGAACAGTTGATTTTGCCAGCCATTAAAGTGGTTTTAAACACTGTTATACCCAAACCTGCATCTGATATCATTACAACAATTTCTTTAAGTAACATCAGAGTTTAAATATGTCTTGATAAAATGAGTAATGATGTTGAAAGCTTGTGTAATTATTTGCAAACGACGATAAGTAACATTATTGGCATCGGATCGTTTTTTGCACTCCGTCAACATTAAGTTGCTAAAAATTTGAATTTACAATTGCATGAATCTCTCCAATTTGTCATTGATGCGGTAAACCGAATCCTAAACAATGCGTTAAATATGCGGTTATTGGTGCAGTTGTGTAAAGAAAATGACGATTACTTCCTCCAATTACTTCTTTATACTAACGTACGCTGGCTGACGAAAGGCCTTGCCTGTAAATATTTTTAAACTATTTGAATCTCTTTTAGAGTTTCTCTATAGTAAAGCTAAAAATTTGAATGACAATTTATTAAAGAATAAAACAGACATTGCTTATTTGATAGATTTATTTGCTAAATTTAATATGACGAACTTGCAGTTGCAAGGTGACAGTTTAAATTTGATAAAAACAAAGTTGATCATTTCAGCGTTTCTTGTCAGAATTAAACTAGTACAGCAAAACATTGGACGCTACGAATTTTCTCAGTTCATCAATTTGTTCCAGATAATCTGCCAGAAAGACGATGTTTCAACTCATGTCCAACACCTGAATGCCGTCTATTGATTTGAGGATATTTTGACGCCAATAATACCGCACTGAATATCAATTTATTTGGTGACATTGAAGAAACAGATGCTACATTACAATAAAAATTGATTGGAATAATCACTAATGAAGAACTTAAAGGTACAGTTTAAAGACGGATATCAACCATTACGGCTTCAAAAAGATATACCTGTTACTTATTCCGTATTATATCGAGAAAGTTTTTAATTGCTCTTTTCTTCTATATACCTAGTAAAAAGGGGTTTCCGTGCAGTTATAGATCTCATAACAAAAAAAAACAAACTGACCCATAACAGAGGAATATTAAAGATCACCAAATTATTGCCGAATGTTGACAATTTATCATTAAACCATCAAGTTCATCCCTCCTATTAAATGGCTTTATTTTTTGCTTAGTTTTTTTCATGTAACAGTCACTATATTTTTATTTAAATTACATTATTAAATGAGTAAAAATTTGTCACTACTATTAGAAATTTTAATCTTTTAAAGTGAACAGCAGGAGTCTAACCAAAATTGAAAAGCATGACAAGGAGTCTACGAGAGAAAAAAAATTGGTAACCTCTGATGTAGATGAAAACGTCTATTTTGGTAAAAACGTTAAAATCAATAAAGAAGACAGCGGAAATAACTAAAATGGCATATGCTACCTTTGGAAAGCTGTCTTATGTACTGAAACATAATAAACCATATCAAAAACTTCGAATTAGAGCATTAATTTTTCAGTATCCAAACATATAGAGCTTAGATATGGACAGTTTTATTCTTTACGTGCTATATTAGAATTTTCTAACGTTGGCGATCGCCATTACGAAGACTTTTCGATCTTCTGCGACATAAAACAAATATCCTGCATTTGTTATCTCAGTCTATTAACGAATGCTTTTTAGCCACTTAATCAGTCTGACTTATATCATAGTTATTAACCAAAGTAAACTTGGAAAAGGTAAGAAAAACAGATGAAAAGAGCCATACAACGAGAGATGCTGAGCGTTTCACTTTTGGAGCATGAAACTAATGTATCAATTAGAGAACCAAAAGTATACGATGTTATTATGAAAGTGGACTGGTCACAACGAACGCCTCGAGGATGGTGGATAGAATAGAGGAATAGGTAGTTTTCTACTACTAAATTTTCAAGTTCTAAAAATTAATCGAGCCGTTACCGTGTTTGGAGGGCCCGTAAATCCGTCGGTTCTGGCTATGTATGTGGTCATTACGTCACATAAAGCGCGCTTGTGCAACTGAAAACCCTAATATCAGTATAAATTGTTTAGCAACATTAATAATGCATTTTGTACAAATTCATAACCTAAAGCAACACAAATTTTTTATGATACTGAATAACTAGTAGCAGCAAAATGAACTAAACCAGATTCACCATCAGAAAATATAGTTCATTAATAAATGTTATATACCATCATTAACTAATACCATTCTAATTTATAAATATAAATAATACTAATAAAAATGCAAAAACTATAAATACATGGACTTGTGATGAGAATGACAAAGTACGAAGGAAATCGTAGCATTGCAGAAAGACGTATATCATTACTTAAAAATCTGTCAAAGTGGTTTAATTACTCATCTAAACAAATTTTTAGTGCAGCCAGAACACAAAAAATTCTGATTATTACTAATTTTCAAAAAAAACTCGACATCTTAAGAACAAGAAGAATCGAAACCAATTTAATGATACATTGATAGATTGCACAATATTTTATTAGAACGTAGTTTAGTATTTTAAATTAATAATGTAGATACAAACGATAAAACGTGATGTGTTTCATATCGTTTTAAAACAAAAGTTTCTTAAATATTTTCTTAATAACATTTTGTAAAAATGTTTATGATACGCTTCTGATTGCAGTACAGAAAGTGAACGAATATGGAAAAGCAGAAGCTCAATCTATCAATAAGGATCAGGAGTATCTGACAATCTTTAGTAGAAAAATTCTGTGGCTTGGTATATGGATCGATGAGTGGATCGCTCCATTTTGTGTTAGACGCAAATGTATACTAAGTTTCTAATTCGGAGAAAGTTTATGAAAGAATATGAAAAGTTGTAAATATATACAGGAAAGTAAAAGGAAAAAATTATTTATTTGCTTTACTATTATTTATTTTTACCCTTTATTTACTTTTGTAATTTTAAATATAAACAATTTAAAATCTGTATTTAAATAAACTGAATCAAAAAGATGGTTTAAAAAATCATATACAGTGCTAGTCAAAAGCCCGTTCCCCCCTCGTATCTTTTGAACAAAATTATGCTTATAATAGTGAAATTTAGAGGGAGGTAATAAACAGACGTAGACTTAATTAGTCATAACAAGTGACGTAATAGTGATAGATGACGTTACAGCGCCACTGTGACAGATAATTTTAAAAAGGACCTTATGGCAAGTGATACCTCGTTTGAAAGGTATTGAAAATACGTATTCAACCATACTAGTTTGAAATTTTATTATAAATATGTATTATTTGAACATTTTATTAAATAAATTAAATAAATACTAAAATTGTACTTTCGCATTTAATTAATAAATATTAAAATCTTCCCCTCTCGTTACTTATCAAGTTGACGTTTTTCAATACGATAACGTCAGCTTTTTTAACAATTAACCAGAGGCGAACGTTATAATATTTATAAATTAAATGCGAAACTACAATTATTTTAATATGCCTATTTAATAATACTAATTTTGTTTGGATTTAAGATGATTTTGATGAATAAATTAAATAAACATTAAAATTCTAGTTTGGAATTTAAGTAATAAAAATTCTAACGCCCACCTTTGGCTTTTTTTTGTCAAAAAAGTTGACGTTTGTCAATTCTCTAGTTGTTTTTACTTTGCAAAAGCGTTAATACCTGAATATTTTGTTCTTGTTTCTGCTTAATATAGTCAAGTTGATTTTAATTGTTTTTAGTTAATATTTAGTTTAATTATTGTTTAACGAGACGTTTAAATTTGTACAAATTCAGAATGGTACGTACTGTATCCGACAAAGTAGCAGTTGTGCTAATAATTGGTAAATGAGGAAATAATTTCCATGCAGCAGATAGAATACGATAGAATGGCCAGCTCGGTTACCGGACTTTACACCATTAGATTTTTTTCTGTGGAGATACTTGAAATCTAAAGTTTACGCTACAGCACCCGGCAATATTAACATTTTTAAACAACGAATTGTTGAAGAATGTAGGGCAATTTCCCCCGCCACATTTGAACGAGTAAGGCAAGAGTTTAGAAATAGTATGCATTACTGTAGATGGATCACATTTTGAACACTTACTATAAGAACTGGTTGTTAAATATTTATTAATTAAATTAGCTAACAATTTTAGTAGTTATTTAATTTATGCGTCAAAATGAGTTTCAGCTGACCATGAGAAAGCGACAACGATTTAAGTTTAAACAAGTTAATACTGACAATTGTGCTCTAGTATAATAATTATAAGAGAAATGAGGAATGTTTTTTGGAAGTGTAGGGTAAATGCTAAAATAATGATTTGCAGATTTATTTACATTTTTTTTGTAATTAGCTGCCTATCTACAATTATTGATATTAGGGTTGAGAGCATTATTCACATATTTAAAATTAAATATTTTGTAAATATAGTGGCATTTGTAAATATGGTGGCAATTGTAAATACATTTTGCGGACATATCCGCAATTTCATTACCTTCTACTCCGTAATGTTCTTTCGTACAACTAAACAAAACAGTTACATTCTATTGTTTAAAACCCATAATTAATTTTTTTGTGTTCAAAATTAAGGCATTTCGGAATTTATTTAGTGGGTTAAGTTAATAGCTTGTAATTTTGACTTTGACTCTGACATTGTTGCAATATTTGTGCATGTTTCATGCATACCATTTTAATGCCTTTTCAATGGCAAATAACTTAGCGGTAAAAATGGATTAATAATTTGAGATTCTGTACTTTTCAATATGATTTATGCTTAAAACAAAAAATGCCGAACCTGTATTTCGATCCGCTTTTGACCCATTTCTAAATCCAGACTGATTTTTTGGTACAAGTTATCTGCTTTAAACAAAATGTTCGAGTCTAAATTTTATAAGACTTTCAAAAGTTTTTGCAATACACGATAATAATGAAATAGGTCGGTAGGACGAATGTAAGTCAGGTGGTTGCTTAGCTTTAACTAGAAGACACAGTACTATATTTTTAAGACTATCTAAATACTTTTGTTTCAACCACCAATAATTAACAATTTTTAAAAGAAGAAGTTTCCAATTTTCAGGTAATTTGTTTATTATCGTATAAGTAAACCCGTCAAGTCCAGGTGCAATATTTTACGATTTTTTAACACTTATTTTAATTCCAAAATGCTAAAAATTTTTGAAAGAGTATCTGTGACTTGGTAAAAGTGAAATTAAATAATTTTACCGTTAAAAATTGGACCATAAGCAGATGAAGGAGCCAATTTATCAAGAATTTTTTGAATAGGGCTTCTTGTTTCTTGATTATTGCAAATAGACCTTGCAGTATTCCATAGCTCTGTCAAAGGAGTGTCTTAATTTAATTTATTCAAAAATGTTTTCCAATTGTTTTTTTTTTGTTTAAGTTTGAGAGTACATTTGAGAGACATTAGCGGAAATGTTTTGATAGTGTAGATATTTGATAAAATTGTCTTGTTTTTTAAATTCGTTGAGAGTTTTTCCTCCCACCAATAAAATATTTGTATAGAAGGTCTAAAAGATTTTTTAATACGCCTAGATTTTGATGTTGCGACCTCAATTGCATTAAGAAAAAATTTGATTTTGTCTACTGAAGTTAAATTTATTTCTAAATTATTAAGCTAACTCATTTCTAATACAAATGTATTTTTAAAAACAGACTAGTCAGCACGAAAGTCATTCCATTTTCTTGCTGGATTGATGACAAAGGAGGAGGGGTTGATTTGAATTTCTACATTAATTGGTCAGTGATCTGAACCTAATGTGTCTGAATGTACTGATCCAGCTACACGATCGGCTAAAAGGGGAGACGTTAGAAGTAAGTCAACTGCTGAGTGATTACTAGTTAGAGAAATTCTTGTTGGTGTTCGTTCATTTAAGGTAATTAATTCACAATATTCCATGGCCTCCAGTAATATTCTACCTGTGTAGCTCCTCTTCTGCTCTTTGATGTTAAAAATGAATTTAACACTTGCAGTGGAAAGAGATAATGCGGGATTTAGAAGAGAGGGAGTGTCCTAACTATCTGATAAATGTGATGGCGGAATACCTTTCCAAGAGACAGATTATGGTTGAGAAGGGTACGCTCGTTGACGTAACGGCTGGAGTCCCACACGAATCGGCCTTGAATCCGATGCTATGGAACCTGGCATATGACGGAGTCATGAACTGCGAAAATAGAGAAGGTATAACCCCCTTCTCTTTTGGGGATGATCTCGCTGTGCTAATAGTAGCGCGGGCCGAGTCGGATCTCTGATTTCGGGTAAGACATACGTAGAACGTCTTGAAGGACTGGATGACAAATCACGGACTAGAACTCGCAGCAGAGAAGGCCGAGGCCACCATTCTAAAGAGTAAACGGAAAAGACAAGGGATGAAACTCTTATGTGCAGGGGTACAACTCACATCAAAGAAATACATCAAATATCTGGAAGTGACGCTACACCTAAATGGCGGATGGGGAGAGCATATACGGGTGGTAGCCCAGAAGGCAGCGAAAGGTGCGGCTGCGATCGGGAGGGTGATGCCTAACATTGGAGGACCCACATTAGAAAGAAAGGGTGTCTTACACGGTGTTGTACAGTCAATCATCCTTTACGTGGCACCAGTCTAGAGTAAGGCGATAGATATACCGACCTACAAAGGGTTTATGATACGAGTAGACAGAACAGATCTGTTGCGATTAGCATGCGCCTACAGGACTGTATCTGCGGCAGCCTTGTGGACTATCTGGGTTGTGTTCCTCTGCATGCATTAGCAGTAGAGAGAAGACATTTCTATGAGAAAATAGAATATTTGACAGCAGCCATAAAAAAAGAAGAAAGAGAAAGATCAATAGAAAGATGGCAAGACAAGTGGAATAACACGAAAGATGTTGCTTAATGAACAAAGATGCTGATCCCGAGCCTAAGGGACTGAGTGGACTGTGGTCACAGGCGACTGGACTACTTCCTGATGCAAGTGCTTACAGGAAATGGGTGTTTTAGAACACCTCTTTATGGATTTAGAAAGAGATACAGATAAATGCCTATAACGTAAATACTCTGACACTGTTACTCACACAATGCTGGAGTGTAATAGATGGACGGTTGAGAGAAACAGAATATACAGAGTAATAGGTATGAACCCTGTAACTGTGAAAGAGATGATTGTAAAAATAACGTGAAGTAAGGAGGGATGGAATATTGTATATAATTACATTCGACCAGTAATTAAAAAGAGAGAAGAAGAAGAGAAACACCAGCCGGACCAACTACAGAGATAAGATATAGATAAAAATAATAGGATAAAGTAGGAGAGGGTGGTTTTTGTTGGTAGGCATAATAACAGGAAGGCATCTTCCTGTTATTCTAGGAAGATGAAAAAAGTTATTTTTCTTTTAATAATATTAATATAGACATGAAAGGAGTAAAAGAAATATGTAGAAATATTTATATTTATTATATATCGCAAGATCTAAAGAAATTAAATAATAGAATGAAAAAGAAGAAAGATATTTCAAGAGACGACTACATATGGAATATTCACTACTTTAACCATTATATTAAACATTAGTAAATTAAACAATTTTTTTTTCCTCACAGGGAATGTGCACAGAAACGATCTGTATTCGAACGGTCTCAGAAATATCTGGACAGCGTCATGAAATGGTGCAACAAATGGAGGGTGACTATAAACCCCTCCAAAACGCAAGCAATCTTATTCAAACCTCCTTATTGTCAGGACGTCCGGGGCTGGATATCGCATTTAGGAGAAGACCTCATCTTCAGGACCTCGGTTCTCTACTTGGGAGTTCGCTTTACAATGACTCTTAACTGGAAGGCTGACGTCCAAGAAACCTTAGATAGGATGAGGCAGAGGTTTAACCTCCTGGAAGTGCTGTCCGGTAAACTGGGCGGGACATCTTCAAAAACTTTGTTGCACACATACAAGACCTTTGTCAGACCGGTAGTCGAGTACAAGGCTTGAATCCACATCTCCCTCAAGGCACATCAACTAAACGCCATCACGGCCACCGAACGTCGTATCTTACTATATTGCATGAGAAAGAACTGGTCGTATCCATCAGCCCGCATATACGCAATATCCAATATAATACCAATAAAAGACAGAATCCTAACCCTCAGCAGGAAGTATGTCCTAAGAACCATAGCCGGCTCGAACAACAGAGCCAAACAAACATTAAAGACACCTTGCAATCATAGAGGGCAAATACTCACCAGGCTTCCCTTAAAGAAAGTTCCATTTCCTCCAGCTAAACTTCTCCACAACACTGGACACGAACTTCCTGATAAGTATTTACTATACTCATCATATTAGAATCATTGCCCATCCAATATCGCAGGTAAAGTCTGCGCGCCAACAACGCTGATAAAGAGGCGCTCCTAAAAACTTGACTGGTAACCCCTTAAGTACCTAACTGGCATGCTTGGCAGTACCCACTTCTTCTTGTGCGCTTCTGGATCTTCTCAGATCTCACATACAGTCACCTTCAGCTACCCCCCTGCTTCTTAGTAGTCCACTACTTCCACCCCCACATGCATCACGTATCACGCGATTGTCGTTTACCACACCCCCACTACTCCTAGAAAAAAAAAATACGGAGTATCCCATTTCTTGAAGAGGCTCAGGCCTAAACAAGATTAAAACGATCTTGTCATGTATATTAAATTATATTAAATTATTATATAATATTATATTATATTATTATATATAATTATTAGATTATATTAAACTTGCAAATTGGGACACATTTTTAAATAAACGTGATAAAATTACTACAAAAATCCAAGCTTAAATTATTTAAAATACATACGTAAAAAATATAGTTGAAAGTAGAACTATTGAATATATTAACATATTGTATAAATATATTAACAAAATGCGTAAACAACGATTACCGAAATAAACTGTAAAAAAGGAAACCAACATGCAAATATATAATAGCGGTAAAATCCCGGAGAACTGGCTGCAGTCAACATTTATTACAATCCCGAAGTAACCAAATGCCCAGATCTGTGATGACTACCGGCTTATAAGCTTGATTAATCATGTCACTAAAGCGTTCACTAAGATCATTCATAGAAGAATATATGATAAATGTGAGTCAAATATTGATAGATCGCAGTTTGGCTTTCGGAAAGCACTTGGAACTAGAGAAGCAATTTTCGCTCTCCAGGTGCTTATACAGCGGTGTAGAGACGTTGATAAGGACGTGTATTTGTGCTTTGTGGATTTTAGAAAAGCATTTGACAATGTCAATCACGAACAATTGATAGATATTCTGCGAAAGACAGGTATTGACGACAAGGACATTCGAATTGTGGCAAACCTATACTGGGGTCAAACAGCAAGAGCAAAAATTGGCAACGAATTCACTAAAAATGTACAGATCAAAAGAGGTGTCCGTCAGGGTTGTATATTATCCCCACTCCTATTCAATATTTATTCCGAAGAAATATTTAATAAATGTATGGAAAATGCAAATGAGGGCATAAAAATAAACGGTGAGTTAACGAACAATATAAGATATGCCGACGACACGGTGATCCTTGCCAGTACCATAGACGAATTACAGCAGGTAATGGAAAGAGTTTATTCAGTTAGTGAGGAATACGGCTTGAGCCTCAACTTCAAGAAGACAAAGTGGATGCTGATAAGCAGGAAGCAACAGCCTGCTCGACAGTTACGGATAAGTAACATACTAATTGACCATGTAGAATCTTATGTGTACCTTGGTGGCACCAACGTAAATGCAAAATGGGAACAGGCCACAGAAATTAAGGCGAGAATAGAACGAGCTAGAGCAGCATTTAGCAATATGAAAAAGCTCCTCATAAGCAGGGATTTGTCTCTTCCCCTAAAACTACGTCTAGTTAAATGCTACATTTTTCCGATCTTACTGTATGGTGTGGAGGCCTGGACGCTGACGGAGACGCTCACGAGAAAACTAGAAGCATTCGAAATGTGGGTGTACCGACGCATTCTTCGTATATCCTGGACCGAACATGTCACCAACACAGAGGTAATCCAAAGAATCGGAAAGGAGAAAGAAATCGTGAATACAATTAAACAAAGAAAGCCTAAATATCTAGGCCACATATTGAGACACGATAAGTACCGTCTACTGCAATTGATTGTCCAGGGAAAAATAGACAGTAAGCGAGGGCCAGTCAGGAGAAGACACTCGTGGCTCCAAAATCTGAGGAAGTGGTTCGGGCTCACATCGGTCGAACTATTCAGAAGCGCCGCAAATAAGATCAGAATTGCCATGTTAATAGCCAACGTTCGCAACGGACAGGGCACTTGAAGAAGAAGAACATGCAAATAAAAATATTACTTTTAAGACAAACTGCCAACAAGGGATAGTCAAAATTAGGACTAAAGGGGTTCACAGATACGATGACCAAATGAATGATTTAATGGTGAATAATTATTAGCCTGAACGATTATTTAAAAGCTAAAGTAGATCTATCTGGGTATTTTTATCCCAATATTAAATATTTGACTGAGAATCAATTCTTCGGACACCCAGTATAATACATCGAGTAGATTATAAGTTAACAAGATAATCAAAGTTTCTGGCTACGTCTGCAAAAAGTAATTTCGCATTAGTCTGTTATTTTGAGATAGCCCTCCATCCATCCACATCACTATTAACTTTAACGATCATTAATCCTTTTTAAAAGAAATATCACTGGCGATATTCCCTGACATTTGGTTACTCCATTAGCTAGGCATTTATTAATTATTGCTAGACACATCGATTGTCTGCAAATTGTCTGTCGGCTGAAAACATTTTAAAAGGTAACGAGACTTATAAAGTATGCTATTCACTTTTAAAATAAGTGTTATTTTAAAAGCTATGTGACAGAAAGAAGATAATTGGCCAAGAGATATCTCTTTTATTATTAATATTGATTCTAAAGCTGTTCGAATTAAGCTAAGTTCAGTTTGATATATCTTTTTTTATATGATTCAAACAATTAATTAAAAATTAATATCAAGCACTTAAAGAAGAGACAATGGAAACCGAACAAACAAGCTACGAAAGAAATGACCCAAAAAATAAAGACCCACAAATATTTGTTCCCGCTTTACTTGATGTACAGCGAAGTTAGAGCAGGACGTTAATAAGTTTGCAACTGTTACAAACTTTGGTACTAAAGATGGCTTTGCTAGTTGAAGATGAAGATATAGTTGTAAAATAATTGGAAATAATCTTTTTTTGTATAAAACTTGTACGGTGTTTGTATACTGCTGTCTGGTCACAAATGACCAATTATCAGTTATTTTCTGACTCAACTTAACAAACAGCAAATAATTAAATGTCTGGGCTTATTCGCATCACTATGCAGCCTCTGCTTGTGACTTGCTGCTGTTCTCTTAATTAGTTCGGTCACAATTTCCATAGCCAGGTCCTGGTGGAGGTTGTGTGTGCAAATTTAGTTTCATTTAATGTTATTTGCTATTTTCTGGTCTAGGTATGTATTTCATTTACTGATAGTTGCAACTTATCAGTTGCTTCTTTACTAGTGTCTCCTATCGCTAGTATGGCTGTATCGTTCGCGAAGGTGACAATAGTGTTTGTTTATGGCTCTGAAATGTCACACGTATACAATTGATAGAGGACTGGACCTAATCCACTCCGCTGTGACAAGCTAGCTTTGATCTTCCTTAAATTGGTGTACACTTCCTTACTTTAAAATATCTATTTGCAATGTATGATTCTAGTATTTCTGTATACTGTTTAGGCATGAACGTTCTTAGTTTATAGTTTAAACCCTCATGCTAGACTTTATCAAATGCCTGTAATACGTCCAGGAAGATTGTAGAGCAGACTTTCTTTTCTTCTGTTATTTTATTATATTGGTTATTTTGTGAACTTGATCTATAGTGGAATGTTTATTTCTGAAACCAAATTAATGGTTTGGTATAAGATTTTTTCTTTCCATTATTGGTTTTAATCTTTTCAACAGAAGTTTTTTAAATAGTTTTGACATCACCGGAAGGAGAGATATTGCTCGATAGGATGTCACTTTATTAGGAGGTTTACATGGTTTGGCGATCATAATGACTTCGGCTAATTTCATCAGAGTCTGGGAACATATCTCAATTTAAATGCAGCATTTATTAGTGTTTCAGCTTAACTATGGCTTTTCTTGGTAGATTTTTTATTAGTTTCCCTATTATGAGATTATATCCATCACATCCTGGAGCTTTCTTAGAACTAGATTTAACATAAACACATGTAATTCAGAGAATCCCAGCATCTCAACAACCCACAATGCAAATTATGCAGATTCAAATTACGCGTATTAAGCCAAATAATCATACTGGTATATAGACAATTATAAATAAACTACAGAACATTATTACCCGATTAGCAGATAGATTAGATGATTTTATCAATCCGCCTGGCAGCACTCGAATATTTAAATGGTTATTATACTTAAACTGGCAATATGAAATGCCAACGGTATGGCTCAATACAGCCAAGAGTTAAAAACCTTTTTATTTGCAAATAAAATTAATATAATGCTTATTTTTGAAACGCGGTAAAAGTTACTGGAGAATGCCAACCTGTAAATTATGAACCACAATTCTTACTGATGATACTACACACGGAAGTTTTACCATAATTATCAAAAGCACTATAAAATATTACAAACTACAGGCAACTTACGCACTTGTAGGTTGTAAACATAATAACTGAAGACTTGAGTGAACCAATTAATATATCAACATTATACTGCGCACAAGCGCACAGAAAAAACAAATCAATTTTCTGAATTACAACGTGAAACATCTTTTTGGGGCTCTAGATTGAAAAACTCACGCGACAGAAAACTAATTTAGCCAATTAATAATAATAACCTCAAAAGCCACTCTGCAGATAAACCTACATATTGGCCAATACACAAAAGAAAACTTCCAGATCTCTTGGATTTGTGAATAATCAAAAGTATAGCATATAATATCTTCCGATCACTCCTCAGTATTTCTCACCCTCTCTTCTGAAATAATTTATTAATCTAGATCTTCTAAGCTTTATTAATCAAAACCAATTGGACTTTATTAAGAGAATCCATTAATAATAACTTAAACATAAATTTATGTCTAAAGACAGAAAGTTCTAACCTGAAGACATTATACAAAAAATTGAAGAAAAAAGAAAACTTAGAAATACATGACAAAACAAACGAACACCGACCAATAAAGCTGCATCTAATAAAGCAAAGCAAAATACCTCTAAGTGATCAAAAAATACATCAACTGCAAAATACCTGAGAAAGTTATCACTATTAAAAGCCACAGATTACGACCACCGACCACAACAACATAATAAGAATAACATAATAAGAAACAACACCTAGAATGTGAGTTATCAGTTATGTAATTTTATGTAAAAGAAGAATATTTATGGATATTTGTACTGCCCATTCCAAATGTCTCTGCCTATTAAATATTTTAGAAAAACCGAAATTATTGACACAATACTCAATACTGATAAAAAGAAAGGCCCTGGTTATGAGATGATTGCTGAATTGATCATGTGTCAATTACCACAAACACCGCGGTATTACGATTAGGGTATTCTCTTTTACAATGAAAAGTTATTTTAATTCATAAAATAGTCAATCTTTAGCATGCGTAATTTAATATAGACCCATTAGTTTATTATTATTCTTACTTAAATTCTTGAGAAACTAATAATAAAGAAATTGAGTAATTTGCTAGAAGAAAACTGCTTAGTTTTTTGACTACCAATTTGGTTTTCGTAGATCATATAATCATCGATGCAAGACACTGCTCTAACTTATTAGATGTTAGGTCTTTTAGAGGAGCAAACATAGATAGTGATCATTATCTAGTTAAAGCACAATTTAAAGAAAGAATATCTAATTTAAAAAAAGGAGATCGGGAGAAGGAGAGAAAAAATCGACATTAATAAACTAAAAGATCCCGACATTGCAAATGTATACAGACAGCAAATAGAAGACCAAATAAGGACCAAAAATTTGGAAGAAGAAGAAGATATTAACCAACTATGGGCAAATATACGAGATGTTGTGTTACAGAAATCCCTTGAAATATTGGGCAAAACCAAGTCAGAAAAAAGAAATCATTGGTTTGATCATGAGTGCGAAATGGCCACAAATAGAAAAAACACAGCATATAAAAATCCATTGACGCAACTTGTACAAGGAAAAAAAAAGAACAGTATAGGCGTCTTAGAAGAGAGGAAAAACATATCCATCGACGTAAGAAGAGGGAATACGAACAGAAAATTCTCAGTGAGATACAAAGTTTATTCGATAAAAATGAAACGAGGAAATACTACAAATCCTTAAATAGTAGCCGTCGAGAATTTAAACCACGATTAAAAATTTGTAAAGATACTAACGGTTAAATTCTACATGATAAAAACTCAGTTCTTAATAACAGATGGGCACAACATTTCAGCGAACATCTAAATATAAACGATATTGAAGGAGGTTACAACATAGAAAATCAACAAAATCTACAACGTCAACTGCACAGTAAAGACCCAACAAGAGAAGAAGTGTCAAATGCGATCCTAAAACTCAAAGACAATAAAGCCCCAGGAATCGATGAAATCTGTTTGGAAATATATTAAAAGGAGGTGATCAACTTTTTACAGCAATCCATAAACTAATAGTACTTATATGGCAGACTGAATGGGTACCAGAAGAGTGGCTGAAATGAATAATATGTCCGTTGTATAAAAAGGGTGATCAACTGGAGTGTAAGAACTATAGAGGCATTACTCTGTTAGCATCTGCGTATAATAACTTGGCAATGTATTATTTGAAAGACTTAAACATTTTACAAAGGATATTGTTGGTCAATATCAATGCGGATTTACTGCTGGGAAGTCAACTACACATCAAATTCAAGCACATGACAGCAGCCTATGACATTGTGAAAAGAACTGCATTATATAATACAATGATAGGCTTTGGGATCCCACCTAAGTTAGTTAAGTTGACCCAACTAACAATGCAAAACGTAAGCTCATGCGTTAGAATTAAAAGAGAAAACTCTATGTTCTTTGACATTAATAATGGACTAAGATAGGAGGACGCGTTGGCGTGTCTCCTCTTTAATATTGCCTTGGAAACGGCAATCAGACAATTAAATATTAGAATGAATGGAACTATTTTTAATAGATCGA
Source organism: Diabrotica undecimpunctata (assembly GCF_040954645.1). Classification (NCBI taxonomy): domain Eukaryota; kingdom Metazoa; phylum Arthropoda; class Insecta; order Coleoptera; family Chrysomelidae; genus Diabrotica; species Diabrotica undecimpunctata. The sequence continues at coordinate 135,698,440 of NC_092803.1, read as the reverse complement.
CGCAAATTCTCGCATTCGCTGACGATATAGTTAATAGGCAGAAGTATGAGAGACATGGTGCAGTGTTTTAAAAGGCTTTCGGACGCAGCAATTGAATTAGGACTTGTGGTAAACAAGGAAAAAACCAAATATATGTTGGTCTCTAAAAACCCTCGAAATATCCAACAGAGAATTTAAATTAACAATCGTACCTTTGAGCAAGTCAAAGAATTTACATATCTTGGATAGCTAGTAAACGCAACAAACACGACAAGCGACGAAATAAAAAGACGCATAGCAATAGCAAACAGAACTGTTCACGGTCTCCAGAAACATTTAAAAAATAAAAATATAAAACGTGCAGTAAAGCTTAATATACACAAGACCTTAATAAGACCGGTTTTAATATATGGAGCTGAAACGTGGACCTTATCTCAAAATGATGAAAGACTTCTTGGTATCTTTCTAAGACTTCTTAGAAAGATTTTTGGGTCCGTAAATGAAAATGGGCTATGACTTCGAAGATACAACTTTGAACTATGTAAGTTATACACCGATTCAGATATTGTGAAATTCGTTAAAGTCCAGAGACTTAGATGGGCCGAATACATTGCTATGATGTTAGATCACGAATACATGAAGAGATTAACATTTTCAAAACTAAAGGGCACAAGAAGCAGAGGACGACCACGAATGAGATGGATTGATGATGTGGAAGAAGACCTACAGATTCTTAGGGTTAGAGGATGGAGGGAAGTTGTCAGGAATTGACAGAAGTGGCGACTTCTTTGTGAGCAGGCCAAGATCCAACAGAATTCAAACCAATCATATCGTTATCAGGAGACAACATTTCGCTAGAAGTAGTTGACGCAACCGACAAATTTGAAGAATTTTCTTGCTTTTACAGGTAGTCACTCTGTTAGAATATAGGCCCAAAACAACGGTGCTGATCAGAGCTGATTGTCGGTAAGCCGCTATATGGTTTCACTGTATTTGTACCCTAACTAAGACATACATCGTGATCTTTTAGTGAGTGTGTGCGCAAAGAAATAAAATAAAAAAGTTTAGTAATAGACATTTAAAATGGTTAGAAGTTTACACAAATTCTAGTGCTGTAAACCTATTGCACAACAGCAGGGAAGTATGAAGATTTAAGAGACACAAACCTTTGAACATACCAGATAGATTTAATAAGTAAATTGTTTAGAATATATATTTTTATAAATATTAATCTCAGTTAAATTTAAGTAGGATGGTACCAGCACTGGCATAAGGTCACTTATACAAGAACGATTATAAAGGAAACATTTTTACAATAAATATTATGTTACAAAACAAAAAATGTTATACGACTTTTGTTAATCATTTTTTCTAAGTTTTTGCATATGGTGCAAGTGAGTGATATTGATTTATAAGCACTGGGTAACGGGCGAGCTATGTTAGGCCTTTTAATGAGTATTATAATCGAGGTTTGCCACTAGTTCGAAAATTTGTTGGAGGACCACATTAAATTAAACATTTCAAGAAGTTTAATGTGACATAAGCTGGATAGTTTTTTCATAAAGCTATGAGGAATATCGTAGGGGCCAGAAGCAGTGTTCTTAAGAGTTTTAATGACAAAAGTTAGTTCTACGTAAGAGAATGGCGAATTTAGGTATGTAATATCCTTACTTGTTTCGGAAGAACACATGGGAGGGGTGTGTATCAATATTTCAAGTAAAGAAAAATTTATTTTGCTTTTAAATTTTGTATCGAAGTGTTTTGCCAGGATTTCGCCAATTTCTTTATTAGCACTATTAACAATATTGTTTGAGATAAGTGTAGAGATTTTGGTGTTCGTATTGATTCCTTGGATTTGCCGTAATTTTGTGCAGATTTCAGTAGGATTGCTTGTTTCATTAATAAACGATACATAGTTTCTTTAAGATTTTTTACTTTATTTTATAATGAACCGTGACTTCGCTCTAGCTTTTTTTAATATTGTGAGATTTTCGATAAGTTATTATGTTTTCAATAATTTTTAAGTGCCACCTTATGTTCTTATATAGAAGTTTGGCATGAGGTATTCCACCAAGGAACTTTTTTTTGTTTAAATGACATAATACTTTTGCCAATGTGCAAATTGGCCGCTGAAAATCTGGTGTCTGTAAATAATGTTAAGTATATTATTATCAATATTGTCAGATAGTAAGAGAGGGAACGGCAATATCTGTCTGGGATTTGTAACTTGCTTAATCGGCATATTTTAGCCGCAAGTAATTTCTGGACAGAGTTGGTTTAGTATTGGGAATATTATATGATATAAGGATAGAATAGTGATTGCTGTCATAAAGGTCATCACCAGCTTTCCAAGTTAGTAAAGGTGCTGATTTAGGACCACTAAAGCTAAGATATCTTGAAGTCAATGTCCCAGAGGAAAAATTTAAGTGTGTACTAGAACCTGTATTTAATATACATGAGCCCGTATAGTTAATTACGTTTTTAATAGTTTTGCCTTTCTTTGACGTGTAATTGGATCCCCACATGGAATTATAGGCATTGAACTCGCCTACAAGAATGTATGGTGAGGGGAGGTGTTAAATAAGATATAGAAGTTTGATTTCCTTCAGTAAGTGGCTAGATAGAATATATAAACTACATATGGTAATTTTATTTGGGCACCATGTGGTTATGGCGATAGCCTCCAGTTCGGAGGCGTAGGTATGTGGTGAGATAGATATGAGGCGAAAATAGTTGAAAATAAAAATTAAATTAACACCACTGGCTCTGTTGCAGTCAGTTCGAGTATAATCTTAGTCATCAAATTTTTTTAGTTTAGGAAGTTTGGATATTTTGAAATTATTAGTTTCGTGTAAACATATGATTTCAGGTTGTTCTTCGGCAAATAATTGCTGGATTCTTTCTAAGCGAAGAAAGAATCCATCGTGATTCCATTGTATGATTTGGAAAGCGATTTTTAGTTAGAGTGAGAAACGAGTGGTGACTTTGAAGATTTATGAGAACATTGAGAAATAATAGAAGCGTTGGTTTTATCATTAATTTGGTAATCGGACGAGACATTCATATTGTCATAGTCATCAGGATTTAGTTGTCGTTTAATTTTTTTTACAGTTTAGTAATGCGGTTTTTAAAAGACTATTTTTTTGTTTCTGAATGGAACAGTAATAAGTAGTTTGGTACACCTTGGGTGTTAGAGGTGAAGTTAAGAGCTTCTTTTACTGGATCTGTGATACCATATGTAATTTCAAGCAAACCAATAAACTGAGTTTAGGTTAGTTGCGATGGATTATTTTTGTAAATACATTAAATTGCGTTTAGTGAACTAACTGTCACTGTACGTTCTTCTCTTACTATTGTTTTAGATTTTTTCTTGTTGGGTTTACAGGGAATATTATTTTTTACAAACAAGGGGTAAGACATTTTGTTATTAGTTGTATCTGGCGTAACCACCGGAAAAAGTTGAAACGAAGTGCTTGTATTGCTGTCGATGGATGCTGTCGCATTGGATATGGCTCCTTTTTTCCTTTGTATTGGGGGAGGGTGATGACTGCGTAATGTCAGTGTTTTTTAACTAGTTTGAATTTCGGAGGAGGATACATTTTGTAAATTGGTTTGATTAAGAGTGCTTTCTGGTGGGAATATATCGGTGGGTTGGGAAAGTTGAGAACAAATAATCCAGTCTTCATTATTTAGATTTGGTCTAAGTCTAAGTCTGTATTAACTAATACCAATGTGGAACGGATTGCCTTTTTTAATTCGTTCATTCTTTTTAACATGTAGTAGGTGAAGTTCTACCTAGTTTCCACGTCTTCGATTGGCCGTTTGGAAACTTTGTTATGTTTTAATTGATACCTTATAAGCCTTTCTGAAGATAAGGTAGTTTTTTTGAAATGTGTTTTTGCCGAATTGTCGAAAAAAGACTTTTTATTTTATCTATTTGTACACGACAGCATTCAAGTGCGTCCTCCACCAATAAATTTAACGTATGAGTAAAACAATTTAAATGTTTTTATTCCAAAACATCTTTAATAGCTTTGACCATATTTGGGGCATTATCAGTTACTGCAAAATTTACTTTTCGTTTATACCCCACTGATAATAATTTCACTAATTTCAAAAGCGATGTTTTCTGAATTACGGTTTCCAGAGAAATGGCAGCAGCCTAATAAAACCGTTTTAAATTCTAAATTTTCGGTTAAATATTGTCCTGTTAATGCGATATAGCTCTCAGTTACTTCATATGTCTAGAGGCCAGTAGTAATACAGATATTTTCTACTTATTTAACAACTTGTGATCTAATAATTTGCTCAGTATTGATATAATATTCCTAAAGTAATGAACCTGACGTAATGAACAAGTTTTTCTTGCTGGCGGTTTATATCCAGGAATCCACCCTGCAAACTTTTTAAAAGCTCGTTCTTCAACTATGAAATACGGATGAAACGAGTCTTTGCATAGGTTTAGTAAATCCATATCTATTTGTTTCTTTTGTTCTAAACTAAACGCTTGGGTGGCGGTGGCAGTATGTCAGTACTTGTAGTAGAAGTAGTCGAAACGGACAGAAATGCGTCAGGAGAAGTTTCAATCATTGCAATATTCAGAAAGTGGACCAAAAAAGCTGCATCTTCTACAAATGTGCATTTTTTGAAAATAAAATTATTATTCTTATACTAAGTCAATAATTTTAACTAAGAAAAATAATTCCTAATTGAATATTTACAATAACTAAATCCTTTAACGAACTATCAATAAAGATTTGAAATCGAAAATTCAGATCAATCGTAAATCGAAACTCATTAATTAATAAGAATACCTAGTTATAAAAAACAAAGAAAAGAGTTAAGAAGCTGGTTATTTCTATATGTCCATGGTGTATTTTTGATGAATTAATTGGACATGACTCATCTAAACATACACCTGTATCGAGAGATATAAAAGAAGTCGACATGTATTTGTCTGATGATATTACCCACACAAAATTTCGAACGGAGATTGGAACTGTCCATTACAGTGGCGGAAAAACCATCGCCATGTATATCCTAACTTAACCACTATATTCATAAAATATTGTAATATTGTAACAAAATCTGTTCCTTGTGAACACATATTCAAAACCTAGTTTAATTTTAAATAAAAGAAGAACACGTTTAACAAGAAAAGTGTAAAAAATGTCAATTTAGACGATTCGCGATTTAATATTGTCTAATGTAAATGTAAGTACTATTTGTATATTTAAAATGTCAACGACCCACCTCTAGTTTCTGAAGTATATTAGGATCGGAACCACAGATGTAAAATATCTGATTAGAACTAATCGTTTCACTAATGGCCAATGGGTGTCAATAAGAAATATGGAGGGGAGACCAAGGGGAAATATGATTGTTATCTCTATCTTGTCTATTCGCTGAAAATATGATTTTATATCTGTGTTAGATATGCTCTTAAATTTTACCATACCGACCATAAACTTTTACCTATACTGTATGTATACATATAATGAAGAGAAAAAACATTAGGAGAATATGAAGGCATAAAGTATTAAAGCGTTGCACTAGTACTGGTAATATATATATATATATATATATATATATATATATATATATATATATATATATATATATATATATATATATATATATATATATATATATAAACAAAAATATTACCAACAAAACACTGAAAACTTTGTTTTCAAAATATCCACAAAATTTTGTGGAAGTTTTGAAAACAAAGTTTTCAGTGTTTTATTGTTACATAAAGTGAATTTCCATCAAGTAACGGTCGAATCCATCAAACATATTACCAACAAGATTATAACAATAATAAGAATAAAACTCCTTAAATCCTTCTTTATTTCTATATATTTATGTGTAGTATATTTTAAGTTAATTTGAGATATAAAATGTTTAATATTTTTATAATATTTAAAAATATTAATAAACTTCAAAAAACGATTGTACTAGTAGAGTCATTTCGGAAATACAATTTCACATAGCTATGTACCAAAGTTCTCATCCTTTTGAGAAATCACGCCCTTTGTTCATTGCCTGCTGGTTAACATGTCGACTAGTTCCTAAACAAATTGAAGTAGAGTAATTAACGTGCTGAATTTCACCTGGGGTAAAAAAGGAACTTTGGAAACTTTCGGCGAGGGAGTAAACAGTAGGTACGTTTTGCAGATGAATGTGCAAGTTAGCTAATCTAATTGGCTGCAGCCGGATTTAAAATAAATTGAAGTAATTAAGCATTCTTCGGAACAATTTACTTCTTTAAAGTTTGGGAAAACAGAGATAAGAAGTTTTGTAAAAACTATTATAATTAATAAAGATGCTGCGTTGTTATTTAAGTTAAAAGTATATAAAAGTTAGATGAATTTTTAGGTGGTGTAAATATAACATTAGGCAGTCTCAATAGTGAAAACATGTAAGTATTAATAAGTGCGAGACATTATCAGCTGTTGTGCCATCATTCCATTTATCGATGGCGAATGTACGAGCAATTGGAGATAAAATAAACAATAGAAGACTGTACACTAAGGTGCATCGAAACAGGCGAAAATTAGTAAAAGTAATACCTCACAAAAGTTGCACAATCAGTATTTTGGTAAAATCTAGTCGAAATTGGAAAATATCTTCTGCCACCCCCAAGACAATTAAAAATTTTGAAAAAATATTAACAGACAAAACTTTTATTTTTAGACCAAAATATAATACCTCACAAAAGTTGCCTAAAACACTATTTAGTATTTTAGTGAAATTGCATTGAAATAAAAATATATTTTCTGCCCCCTCCCCGGCACTCAAAACTGGAAAAAATACATTAATAGGCACATTTTTCTGGAATCAATTCACGTTTGCACAAACCTTTGCACCTTTTCTTGAGCTTAAGTTTTGTCCTTGCGTCCATCAAAGTAAAGCCCACGTAGGTTAATCGACGAATGTTCTTATAGTCTCTGAATATTGGAACGAGATTTAAGACTTTCTCTTTTTTGAGTTTTAAGATTTAAGTTTTCTTGGCCTATGTACATATCACCGACGTTTTGTCAAACGATTTGCCAACATCTCTAAGCCAATAACAAAGTTGACAGAAAAAGGCAAAAAATATACATGGAGCGAAGAGTGTCAAAGAGCTTTCGAATACTTACAAATGGTTCTGATCAGCGCCCTGTTTTTAAGCTACCCTAGACAGGCAGGAAAATTTGTGTTGGACACCGATGTAAGCAACAGTGCAATAGGATCTGTTCTTTCCCAAATCCAAGATGGGCAGGAGAAAGTCATCGCTTACTTTAGCCTTGTCGAAAGTCTTGTCGAAACCAGAAAGAAACTATTGCGTTACCAGGAGAGAATTGCCAGGCGTAGTAAAGGCTTGCGAGCATTTCCATAAATACTTTTATGGAAGAAAGTTTCTTCTTCGCACGGATCACGCTGCTCTAAAATGGTTTCTAAAATTCCGTAATCCAGAGGGCCAGATGGCAAGATGGTTAGAACGATTACAAGAATATGATTACGAGATCGAACACAGAGCTGGAAGAGTTCATTTAAATGCTGATGCGCTTTCGAGACGGCTGTGCAGTGCAAATTGTAATCACTGTCTTAAATTAGAAGAAAGACTTTACCCCGTGAGACGAACCACCGTCATTAATGACCAATGGCAGCCTCAACCTCAACAGCTACAAGACGCTCAAGCAGATGATTCATTTATAAAAAAAATAATGGAATGGATACGTCGAAGTGAAAGGCCTTCTTGGCAAGATATTGGTGCATGTAGTCCTGAAGTCAAGTGTTAGTGGAGCCAATGGAACTGCCTAGTGTTAAAAGATGATATTCTTTATCGAACCTTTGACAACGATGATGGTACAGAATCTAAGCTTCAGTTGATTGTACCTAAAAGTAAAGTGTCAGAAGTATTGCGTCAGTTACATGACTGTGCATCAGGTGGACACTTTGGTATTACGAAGACTTTGCAAAAGGTTCGAGAACGGTTCTACTGGGTGAACTGTAATGATGATGTAAGAAGATGGTGCCGGAAATGTGAACTGTGTGAAACCAGTAATGGTCCAGTTGGTAAAAAGAGGGCACCCATGAAACAGTACAATGTTGGTAGTCCTATGGAAAGAGTCATCATAATCATCATCAGTGGCATTACAGCTCGTTATTAGCCAAAGTCTTCTTCAGAACAATCTTCCATTCGCCCCTGTCTCTGGCAACTCTTCTATGGAAAGAGTAGCAATCGACATTGCAGGTCCACTTCCAGAGACGAATGATGGAAATAAATACATCCTGGTAGCCATGGATTATTTTACGAAATGGACCGAGGCGTATGCGATACCAAATCAAGAAACTGCTACCGTTGCAGAGGTACTTGTTAAAGAATTCTTTAGCCGATTTGGTGTTCCCTTGGAGATCCAATCCGACTAAGGTCGAAACTTCGAGTCAACCCTTTTCCAAAACGTTTGTAAATTGATTGGTGTCAATAAGACCAGAACGACACCCCTGCATCCTCAATCAGATGGAATGGTCGAGAGGATGAACCGAATGATGGGTAAACATCTGTCCAAAGTTAGATCAGAACATCAATGAGATTGGGACCAGCACATTTATTTATTCCTAATGGCCTACTACTCGGTCGTGAATGAAACTACAGGCCAGACTCCAACCTACCTGATGTTAGGTTGTGAAGTTCGTTTGCCTTGCGATCTAGAGTTTGGCTGCAGACCTTCCGAAGAACATGTTGCAAGCGAAGATTATGTCGACCGCCTAAAGTTAAAAATGAACAACATACATGAACTTACCCAACAACACATCTAGTTAGCCAGTGACAGAATAAAAGATCAATACGATTCTCGATGCAAGAATGAAAGCTATTAAGTAGGTGATCTTGTTTGGCGTTATAATCCACAACGTCGTCGTGGCTTGTCTCCTAAACTGCAAATACAATGGGAGGGTCCGTATGAAATTAAAAAGAGAATAAATGACGTAATATATCGAATTAAGAAGTTGCCGAAAGGTAAACCAAAAGTAGTTCACATAAATCGTCTTTCACCTTATGCTGGCTCAAATGAAACAGAAGAAGTGCGAACCCTTCAACATGAGATCAAAGATGACCGGCGACCAAGCTTTAATGAATTTATATCAAGTTACGCAGAGAGAAAGAGTGCTAGATTCGGCGTGACGACGGAAGTTCAGCAGGATCTTCTTAGTCTTCCGCATAACGTCTCTCTAGCCCACTGTGTGGCCCAAGATCTTGAGATGACTAAAGAATTCTCATCTGTATTTTATAAGAAGTTCGGTTATTTAGACGAGTTAAAAAATCAGCAGCCTAAAGTTGGAACAGTACTGAGATTAGAAGACGACCCTCGATCTTTGCTGTATATGGTGACCAGGAAATCGTATACAGACAGAGCAAGCTACGAGGATATATAGCGTGCTCTAACTAATTTGAAGAAAATCGTGTGTAATTATGACATCAAGAATTTGACCTTACCCATGATAGGCCATGCACTAGATAATGCAAATCTGTAAGAATGGACAACAAAGTAGAATAAGACAGAACAAACCGATGATAATATTCACACATTCCCAATATTATACGGACTTGAGTGGTAGTCTTAGGTATAGGAAAGTCCTTAATGGCTGTTACTTTATCAGTATCTGTCCTTAAACCTTTACTATCGACTACAAATCCTAAAAATTTAAGACTGGGACGACAAAACTGACACTTATCTAAATTAATAGTCAAATTAGCCTCTTTAAGACGTAAAAACAATTTGTCTAAAATTTTCATATGAAGTGATAAATCAGAAGCGACAACCAAAATGTCATCCAAATAATAAAAAACAAAAGGCTCTAATTGAGGACCAATGACTAAATCCATCAAACGACACATTTTCTGAGAAGCTGAAACAAGACCAAAAGGCATAGTGACAATCTGGAATAATCCTTTCTAACTGACTGCAAAAGCTGTATACTTTTTAATTTCCTCACTTAAAGGTATTTGAAAAAAAGCTTTAGATGGGTCGACAAATCTGTGGCTAGAAGGCAAAATGAGATAACTCTCATTTGGAAGTTTTTCACTACAGACATTTTTAGTTCATATGGTCTTTTTGTTACCTTATAGACGTAATATTAGTAACGTTTGTATATTTTTAGAACCGACTTACATTCTGTTAGATATATTTAAGTGTTTTTTTCTTAAATTAATATCTATGTGTCCAATATTTTGATAAATTAAAAAAAATATTTTAGGATATTTATTATTTTTAATTATTTCAAGAAAGCATAAGGAGATAAGTCAAGTTATAGTTGAAATGCACATAAAATCATCTTGGTAAAGGGGGATATGTAGATTTATACCCTTATGCTTGGTAGTAACTTGGCTAACATTATATGTGCACTGTAGTGTTAACTGCAGTTATTTCTACTTACAACGGGCAACGACAATAAAGCAAAGAAAATATTTTGTTCTGGATATAGCATTGACAGAATAAGAAATAAAACGTAAATTTTTTCAAAAAGTAAACACAAAATAAAAACACATATTTTATATAATACGAAAAGAATAGCTTTCGCAGAAAGAAAAAAAAATTAGATGAACACAAATATTTTTCGGAAGCTGTTTCTTTAAAATAATAAATTCCACAAATATTTATTTTAGAATATTTTATTAAAAATCGTCATCATTAAAATAATTATCTATGTCTGGATCTGTATCAGCAGTATTATCCAGATCTTGTAAATTTCGTGGGATTTGGGCAAGTCCACGATAAAATTCTCTTGCACTTTCATCAACTAACTCAATAAGGTCTGAAAGATCGCTTACTTTTTTTTCACTTATTTTTCTTAGCTTATCATACAAATTATCTAAAGTAATGTTCTTGTTATCGATAAGTGTATCTTTTTTTTTGTCTTCTAAAATTTATTTCTTGAAATGGCTCATATTTCTGAAGCGATGTTTTAAAATTAATAATGCCAAATTCCTTAGTGTATCTTAGCCATTTCATATTTCTCCAGCAAATTTCAGTCTTATTGTCTCTCTTCTTTCTCTTTATTAACATTCCTTTGAATAAATTTTTAAAATAAAAAAAAAGAATTGGGGTACGTTCAACTACCGTAAACTTATTTTTTTCTGTTTGGTTTGTTTCCTCTGTTTTTTGTTTTTGTTTAGCGGTAGTTGTACATTTTGTTCCTGCAGATCTTACTAAGTTATATCAATCTCTAGGTACATGGATAGGAAATGGGCATTTTTTATTAAATCATTCTATTGTTCCGTGATCTACGTCACACTCCATGTGAGTATGGCCAGGCACTAAAAATTTTTGATCAATTACCTTTTATTATTTTGACTTAATAAAAGCGTAAACATTGCTGCCACAATTGAGTTTTTATTTTATCCGTCACAAGTATCACTGTATAAAATGACGTGCTCTATTTCAGAAGGTAAATTAGCAAAACTCTTAAATAAACAAGAAGCAATTTCGTTGGCACCTCATCCCGTGATTCCTTCATGACACATAATGAGTGGAGACCTTTGCAAAACAATCATTAATTGTTAAGTTATACGTATTTAATTGTCGTTTGTAAAACACGGTATTAGTTTGTAAGTAAGGAGTAGGAAAAACCTGTTGTAAGTCAAATACAAATATTTTTTGACTTTTGCTGTTTATACATTTTAATTTGTCTAATCTCTTTGACTCGTAAGCAGTTTCAGCTTCTATATGATGATCTGCTAATAAACTCTTATACTTTTTCCTTGCATCAGCTGTCTTACTGATATTAATATGATTGTGAAAAATATCACAATTTATACAGGTATCGTTGCTTGGTTTTTTAAACTTTAAGCCTAATTTATCGATTGTTTGAGAGTAAACTTTATAAGAAACCGGTTCAGATGTTATGTCCTGAGTATACAATTGATACATTTTAGTTTTTATTAATTCTGCTACTATAATTTTTACTAGTATGTTTTCGTGAGTAGTGAGACTCATAGACAGGGAATTTTGATATGTGGCTATAGACGAGTTCCATTCTAGATTCAGAAAGTTAGTTTTTTTGGTTGATGCCTGCCTTTGCCATCAGCCATAGGAATACCACAGTTGGATGACATTTTCTTTTTTGTAACAGTTTCTATAAATTTATTGCTTTCGTCAAAAATAGCACAAAAACATACTTTGCAGCATTGGATTTCTATAAAATATGTAAAATACTTTTCCCTATTTTTTGAAGGTTTATCAGTATCACTTCTGTTAGTAGTAATCTTCTTGTCAGAAGTTTGAATTATTGAGGCAATACAACTTGCCCCTCTATCGTAGTTGCCCATTCCCCAGTAATTTTGAAACAAAGATAATCTATGTTCATCAAATATTTTTTTTTACACTTTCTTCTACAATCTCGCAGAGACCGTGACTGCCTAGCTTTATTGCATTTCCTTTGTTTGTTTCATATCCTTTACCAGTATTTCGTAAAACCTGTCTATTTTTTCTTTTTCCTACTTTTCCTTTCAATATTTTGTGCATTGGTTGGCCATGTTCTTCATTGTTTTCAAAATTTGGTTCATCTGAGCCATTTTTCTACTGTTCGGTGTCAGAATCACTATGGTGGTCTTCTTGAATGTGATCATAGGCCGGGTCTTTTACGCTGTCGTCTGAGTCAAAATCTTGCTGTACATTTTCTTTTACTTAAAAAATATGGAATCTAGGGATCAATAATCAACAATTATACCACACGTGGACGAATAATAATTGTTATTTCGAGTTGCCATCGTAGTGAACGTTCCTTGATAAAATTTGCGTGTGCTCTCTTCACAATCTAGACACGTACTGACAAGAAACTGATACGAATATGATTTGCGTGAACACCGCATTCTTGCAAAAAGGGATAACTTTGTATATCCTACCAATACTTTCATATATATTTCTTCTATCACATTCCGGCAAAAGGGGATATCTTGATTTAATGCCTTTTACTAGCACACATTTCGAATAATTCTCAAGTTAACATGACTTAAATCGTTTTGCTTCTCAGTTAATCTCATAATGTTAGAAAATATGTGCACATACACCATTTTACTAGTAATTACTATTTTGCTCTCCAGAACATATCTTGAGTTATATCCTTTAAACAGTCGTAACGATTAAATTGTAGCCAAGTTACTCCTTTTTGATCAATAATAATATTTTAATTAGTAAACTTTCACTTAACTCTCTTTACTAACATTGTGAAGAATCAAAAATGCTGTCGAATGGTATACATAACACTATTTTGCAAAAAATCGACTTATCCCCTTTTGCCTTCCAGCCACAGAAATGAAATGTGCTTAGATTCTGAAGTTTACTTAAAATTACATAAACTGGCCATTTTTATATTGCACAATTTATTTCTGCTATGTACTTTCGATGACTAAACTGAAAGGTACTCAGAGTGTCGACCGTACAAAGTTAGATACGTCATTTTGACGGCACGTCACCAGTTAAGGGTTAACAAAGAAAAAAGATGAATCTTTTAGGGTTTGCTTCGATGGTCGAAAGTTGAATATTATTACTTCAAATCGGGATGCTCATCCCATTCCCCAAAGTGACAATAGATGTCACTTTAAGTAAATTTCAGAATGCAATTTGAATAGCATTATGACAAAGATCTTTACGACAGGAAAGGATTGTTTTCACGTTCAGAGCATAAGCGAATATACAAAGGCACTATACGCGAAATCAAATCTTAAATGTCGTTCCTTTTAGTTTTAAATTAATTTAAATATTAGTTTAAGGGATTAGAACAGATTGTTTAATTTTTTTCTCCCACTACTATATTTCTTTAAATTTTTTTTCCACTTTCTCTTCAATGTAATATCTAGCGGTGTTTATCTTCCACCCAGTTATATTTTCTTGTTTTTTTGTTAAAGTAATAGTTTCTTTAAAAGTCTTATTTCCTACCTTTTCAAATTGTGCCTTTAATTTTTTAGCCTTTTATATTATTTGCGCTTATAAATTTCGTATTTTCGCACAACTTTTCCAATTTAACAATTTCCGTATTCCTGTTTTGCTTTAATGATAAACATTAAAACTATGCATAAAAAGCAAATATATATTTACTCACCCATTAACAAATAAATCGCTTTTCTATACAGAACTGTGAATGTTCGTTATTACAGATAGATTTTATTTAACGTTGTAACGACCGCTCATCGGCTATTGACAAAAAGGCTTTTAATATTAAAATTATTAGCAAATACATTGGGAAATTATTGGGTTATCATTAGGTCAGGGTTGGTCAAGTTCCATTTAAATTTTATTACATGAAAAACAGAAAACAAGGAGTTTTTTTTATTGGCTTTAGGGTAAATACCCACACAAGAAGTTAACACATGTATATTTGAGTAAATTTAATAATACATAATTATAAAATACACAGTATATTATTCAACATGCCTTGCGATTAAAATACTACTATTTATTGAAAATGCATTTTTTTAAGGTAAATATGAGGGTAGTGCAAGAGTGGCAATTGGTTTTTGAGAAAAACCAGTTTTTATAATATACCAATTTATTTTGGTATTAACCATTTAAAAATTTTTTATTTATTTTAAATTGGACCGCTCTGTTTCTCAAAGAATTTTTAACATTACTTAAATTAAGTAAGTAAATTCCATTTCACATTAATATCACAAAAAACTTTTTGAAAACAAATTGTATTCTGCTTCATAAATAAAAAAATTAAAGTGCGTTTTTGAATAAAATATATTTTTACAATATTTGCATACAAAAAATAAATATAAGTCAAAACAATGCCCTTAACTATTTGTTTTGAATCCTCTATAGTAGCCGTACTCAAACACTGGTACGAGTACCACTGGTGGTACGCAAAGTACTTAAAGGTGGTACTCTATAAACTAAAAGAAACTAAGAATTTTAATAATTTTAAAATTTACTAACAAATTTTATCTCTTACATTGTGCATGGCAACGCTGTGAGTTTGAAACCACAAGCGTGTAATGTCTTATTCATTGTTGGCAACACAGGAATCACGGCAAATTGTCACCACCCTTGATTCACGTCTATTCACATTATCAGTTTCCTTGTAGATGTCAGTCGTTGTGGTTGGTTTTGTCGAAACGAGTAATTTGCTGTTACTGATGCGTGCCAATTTTTTCATATAAAAAATGGATAAGTGGCTTAAAAGAGACAACAGAACATCTGAAAAGCCCGGTCCATCGAGCTCCACTTCAGAGTCAGAGGCTATACAGAGTGATGACAAAAAGAGTTCTTTCTAATAACTAAAAATGGCGGTTCGGAAATATAATCCTGAATACATTAATATGAGATTTACATTTACGAATATACATGATGAGCCAAAGCCCCAATGTGTAATCTGTTCGGAAATTCTTTCTAACTAGTTTATGAAACCTTCGATATTAAAACGCCACTTCAATACAAAATATTCAAAATCCACAAGGAAAATAAATTCCTGCAGCTGGCTGTATACCATGTATCACAAAAAGAAGTTTAAATCTTTGTATGTAGGTATATTTAAAAAACAAACGTTTTCGGAATAACAATTCCATCATCAGGTTAATAGCCTAAAATAAGTATAAACCATTTAATTAAAACAAACGTAATTAAAATGTTGACTAAGGTTAAAAAAGCAAAATGGTTATACTTACAGGTTAACATGCCTGAACCCCCCCCCCTCCCCCTCCCCCTTCTCTAGTCATGTCCTGTACCTTTACTCTTTTTAAGTCTCTGAGGAGCTCAGCCTTCTCATGCTAAATTTAATCCCATAGGTCATAATTTTAATTTCTTCAGCCGGAAGATTTTTAATTTTTAGTCAATTTATTGGGCCACCTTATATAAACCTTTTACCATACGAGCAGTCAAAAACAATTTCATTTAAAAATGAGGTCTTATATTAGCTACAAATATGTACAATCCAATTTACCTTGTCCTAGATGTGATCAACATAAAAGGCAATATCATATATCTAAGCTAATCAGTCATAAATACACTTTTTAGACCACACTCCATACGACAAAGAGTAACATGGGCTGCCTAATGCATACGTCATTCTCTTAAATATGACCTTTACCTCTATCGGTAATTTTACATCCTTCATATCCATAATTTAAAAAACAACATTCTTAAATCCCAACACTTGGATTACTGTTATCATTTTTAACATCACTAAAGCTTTTGAATCGTTTGGCTGCAGTAATATTATGTATAACTAACACTGTTGCATGGTGCATTGACATTCTGTTTTCGACACCGTTCATAGGTATCTTGTCAATCAGTTACCAGCTAAAGTCCGTTTGAAGAGGTTTACCCTCCGGACACTGGTACTCACGTGAGGCATGGTTATATGTTGTCTGAAGTTAAATCTAATAAAATATTAAACATCATTTATTTTTAAAAACAACATGTACATTTTTTGGTAACTTTAATTTTTGTAAAGGGTTTTACCCTAATATTTTGGTGGCTCAGGCATGTTAACCTGTAAGTATAACTATTTTGCTTTTTTAACCTTAGTTAACATTTCAATTACGTTTGCTTTAATTAAATGGTTTATATTTATTTAAGGCTTTTAACCTGATGATGGAATTATTATTGCAAAAACATTTGTTTTTTTTATGTAGCCCTTTTAAGGGTTTTTTAAATATACCTACATACAATGATTTAAACCACAAAATATTCAGTATTGGAAAATAAACCTAAGAATTACTTCGTTCGAAAGTTAAAGGAGATGAGAGGCACAAAAAAATTAATGTCGAATTTCACCGGTAGCAACCAAGAAGCAGTAAAAGCATTCTTCCTCGTGAGCTTAAGAATTGAGCAGTGTTAAAAAGCACATACCATCGGTGAAGAACTATTTCTATCTGCCGCAAAATATATGGCAACGTGTATTTTTGGGGAGAATTCAGGTAAGCAGCTTAGTATTATACTATTATCCAGTGATACCGTTTCTTTCTTTCTTCTTTAAATAATCCAACTTT
This sequence comes from Diabrotica undecimpunctata, assembly GCF_040954645.1. NCBI lineage: Eukaryota > Metazoa > Arthropoda > Insecta > Coleoptera > Chrysomelidae > Diabrotica > Diabrotica undecimpunctata. The sequence continues at coordinate 135,681,483 of NC_092803.1, read as the reverse complement.
TGACGTAGGCCTCCCCCAAATTAATCCAGTGTATTCTATTTTGCGCTACTTGCTTTCAGTTGTGTCCTTCGATCTTTTTAATATCATCAGCCCATCTCATTTGTGGTCTTCCTCTGCTTCTCTTTCCTAACCATGGCCTCCACTGTTGTATTTCGTGGTTACATTTGTTGCTCCACTTTAATTTGGCAGCATATTCTTCTGCGTCTTTTACTTTGGTTTTGCTTATAATGCATTTGTTTGTTTTTTTTTGTCTATAAGTCTCACCCCAGCATTGATCTTTCCATCGCTCTTTGTGCTTTTACTATTTTATTCATATATTGGACTTGGTGAGTGTCCACGTCGTACGTGAGTATAGGGAGGATATACTGATCGTAAATTATGGTTTTCAAATACTGTTCTATTTTAGTGCTTTTCAAGATCCAACTCAGTTTTCCAAATCCTGCCCACGCTAACCTTATTCTTCTGGTAATTTCGGAAGTTTGATTTTCTTTGTTAACGTTTATTATCTGTCCTAGGTAGATGTATTTGCTTACTGTTTCTAAATTTATGTCGTTTAATCTTATTTCTGGAATGTTCGGTGTATTTGTCAATATTTTTGTTTTTTCCAAATTTATCTTAAGACCTACTTTTTCCGAAGCTTGAAATAGTTGCGTCATCATGGTCTGTAGTTCTTCGAAACTTGTAGCGAATATAACAATGTCATCAGCGTATCTTAAATGACTCAGTTTTCTTTCATTACCATTTACTTCCTTATCTGCCCAGTTAATATCTTTGAACACGTCTTCAAGTCCAAGTGTGAATAGCTTTGGTGAGATAACATCTCCCTGGCGAACTCCTCTGTTGATTGTTATAGCTTTGGTTTTCGCATCAATTTGTATTTTCATTGCAGCTCTCTTGTAAATATTGTGTATGAGCATTCTGTATCGGGAGTCTATCCTGCAGTTGTTTATAGCTCTCTCTATTGCCCAAAGTTCTATAGAGTCGAATGCCTTTTCATAATCAACGAAGCTAAAATATAAGTTAAAGTAACATTCATTGGCATTCTTTATTAGAGTTCTGACTGTAAGAAGATGATCCGCTGTACTATAACCTTTTCGGAATCCTGCCTGCTCTACCGGTTGATAGCTATCTAGCTTCGACGTTAACCTGTTAGTTATTAGGTTATTACTCTTATAAACAATTTGTATATTTGGAACAGCAAGGAGATTGGCCTATAGTTCTTGAGATATCCCCTGTCTCCCCTTTTAAAGAGATGTATTGTCAAACTTTCATTCCAATCATCTGGGACTTCTCCTCTGTAAAGACATTCGTTGAAAAGTTTTTTCAATTCTTCGAGAATAATTTCATTCCCCTCCTTCAATATTTCTACAAGTATTTCATCTAGACCCGAAGCCTTATTGTTCTTTAGTTGTGCTATAGCTTGTTTTATTTCAAAGGATTCTATGATAGGGAGTATTTCTGAGTTGACATTCGTCACCTTTCTCTTAAGGTCTTCCTTTACAGGGTTATCTGGGTTCTTGTTCGAGGAATATTAATCACGGTAAAATGTCTGAGTAACTTTTAGGATTTCGTTCTTTTCTCTTATTTCTTTTCCATCTTTATCCTTTAATGAGATTATTATAGGCTTTCCTAAGTTTGATCTTAAGCATTTTAGGCCTCGGTTCTTTTCTATTATTTTTTCTACCTGGTTTTCATTATAGATCCTTAAATATTTCTTTACTCCCTTCTTTATTTATTTATTCAATTCTTCAAAACCACTGGTGTTTCGCTTTCCTTCGCTTAGAAATGTGCGTCTCTTTGTCATCAACCATTTTGTTCCTTCACTTATTCGGTTTTCTTTATTTTGCGTTCTCTTTGCAACAGTCGGTCCTGCTTTCAAGAGCTTTCGTTGCATTTCTTTATTAATTGTGTTCATGTCGGAATATTCTTGCTGATATTGTTTTACTAATCCTTTTCTTAAGACTTCTCTGTACTCATCTCCCTGTCGTATTTTAGAAGAATCCTTGCTCTCAAAAGGCGATGATCGCTGCCAGTTGTGAGTCGATTGAGAGCAGTTATATCTTCAAAAATGTCTTTGTTCTCACACAAAAAGTAATCGATCTCGTTTTTTATCTTTTTATCGGGAGATATCCACGTCCATTTTCGGTTTGCTGGTTTCTTGAAGTGTGTGTTCATGGCATATAAATGTTCTTGTTCGAAGAAGTTATATAATTTTTCTCCTCTTTTATTTCGTGTGCCATAAGCATGCATCCCTATTTTGGTTTCAGTATTTTCTTCTTTTTTACCTAACTTTGCGTTGAAATCTCCCATAATGATGGTATATTTTGTATCATTTTCTTCTAATGCAGTTATCAAATCTTCGTAGAACATTTCAACTACCTCTTCCTGATGTTTTGTGGGAGCATACACTTGTATAACCTTGATCTTGGTTTTATTATCTAGGTCTATTATAATATAAGCTATTCTATCAGAAACACTTTTATATGTAGAAATGTATGGTGTGAGATACTTTTTGACAAGAAATCCTACTCCAACATATGTTTCGTCTATTTTTCCTGTATAGTATAAGCGATTTCCAGAGTTTAAATGGATGCATTGTTCACCTCTTCTTTTCACTTCTGACAGTCCTACAATATCCCACTTTATCTTGGATAGTTCTTCTTCTAATTCGTAGACCTTTTCATCTTTAGCCATAGACTGGATGTTATATGTGGCTAGTAGTAACTGTTTTTGTTTGTTCGTATCTATTTTGGCGCGTTTTTTTGAGCTTGTGCCTCCCCCAGAATCCGTGAGGCTGACCGGTTTTCTGGTGTGGGATTCTGAGCTGCTAGCTCTACCCACCTAAGGTATCGTCCGATTTTGTTTCAAGTTCAACATGTTGTGTTTTGAGGAGGGGTATAATGGCATTAAAACACGACGCTTGCTGGACGGGTTGGTGAGTGTTCGCAGTATTACAGTCGGTTAAACCAGTATTTGATTTTCGCCTGCGACTTTGTGGTACCGCACCTGTCAGGATTTGTATTCCTTAGCCACGGGCCACTAATGCCACAACTGCTGACCTGTGTCATGTCCTCCGTTGATCCGCGGGTACTTATTTGGCGAAGCCTTATTCATACCTGTCTTGCATATCTACAGGAACTTTCCCTATCAGACATTGGGACGCACCGTGTCGGGGTTGAGGACTTCCCCGCCCAGTCTGTCTTGCACAAAGTACTGAATTATCCTATTATCCAGTATTACACTATTATCCAGTGATACCGTACGTCGTAGAATTGAAATAATGGCATTAAATGTTAAAGAAAAATTGGTAAACCGGATAAAAATAGTATTTTTTTGCAATACAACTTAATTAGAGCACATATTTAATAAACTATGCTCAGCTTATGGTTTATGTGCGATATATATTTCAAACCAGAATCGAAGAAGAGTACTTATTTTGTGATGAGTTAACGGAACGAACTACTGCCAATAAAATATTCAAGAAAATCAATGATTTTTTTGTGGAAAATGGACTAGACTGGAAACAATGCGTTGGTTTCTATTCGGAAGGTTCCCCTGGCCATGATAGGAAAATACAGAGGTTGCTAAAGTAAAACTGGTTGCAGAAAATTGTACTTTTACCCATTGTAGTATCTACAGAGAAGCTTTGGTAGCAAAGCGAATGTCAGACAAATTTAAACATGTTCTCCATGAAGCCATTCAGATAGTCATTTCCATTTTGTTATACTCGCTTTTTGTTTACCACCTTTTGTAACACGGTGTACATTTTGTTACAATTGAAGAAATATTTTAATGTATCAATGTAGTTTAAGAAATCAATATAAGGTCCTTTTATGTTTTAAGATAAAATAGATGTATTTTAACATCATTTGATAGTAAAAAGGCAAACCTGAACAGATATTCATAATCCAAAAAAATCCGTCTGGAATTAAAGACTCTAGAACGACAAAAATTTTGAGCCGTCAACTATAAATACAAACATAAACATAAAACAATATTCGGATAATAAAATGACCCACATTTACAGTTCACATTATTTATGATATGCGGGTCTACCGAGGTTCGGATCAGATTTTAAGGACCTTCTGATATAGAAAAGATATGGCCAGTAATCGTTATTTAAATTACTATTCGTATCAGCCCATGAGGTTCAAACACAACCTTCCAAGGTCTTGGTTTAATTCTTGGATTCTCTGTTAATGTTAAATTTTATCCGTTACAAAATTCATATTCATTAAGACCCAATAATAAGTATCTCTTTACTATCTCACATCAGGGACACATTTTAACTTTAACTCAGGCTGGAGAGTCTAATGTTACTATATTAAATTCAATTAGTCCACCAGAAGCTATCTCTCAGAATTCTCCCACAATACTTAACATTTATTGTTCTCCACAATTTTTTCCAAAATTCACTTATAATAACATTTATAGGTTTCTCACGGTTATGCCTGTCAGGATTGGGATAAAGAATGTGAGGTCAATAGGTAAATTATGCTTCAACACTAAGACACCTTTGACTAAACAAAAAAAGACTAATGTAGTTTACAGGGTTCTTGTCGTGATTATGAATTGTCCTATATCGGGCAAATTGGTCGTTCACTTAAAGAACACCTTATTTCACATCAAACCAATATCAATTGTTCTAAACACTAGTGTGCATTATTATGCACAGGCGAAATATTATAGAGCATCTCAGATAAATTCACCACTCTTTGATTTTACATAATAAAAATATTCTTCAATCCCTCTTGTCAGATTTTTTGGAGATAATTCGCCATTACCTTCTTCTGTCTTTTCCCATAATATATTAGGGTTACTTTAAAAATTGTTTAGATCACCTTAATTACTAATGTTAGTATTGCACAATAATAGTAATCATTTAGATGAATTTTACACACAAAGGAACAGCTTAGATGATTTTTAATCATCTTAATTAAAATTGATTGCTATTGTGTAGTATAGTCACTAATTAGATGAATCTTACACATTATCCTTGAAATGTGCCACATTTTTTAACACTTTAAACCAGCTTAAATGATTATTTATCTTAGTGAAATTTTTTACTCATTATTTTACATAATAATAGCACTTAACTCCATTTTTTAGAGACCTTGATAGAAGTTACTGCCAATTCACTATCTTGTCTCTAAATTTACTAGGTTTTCATAATTTAAATAAATCATCTTCATCATCATCATAAGTGGCTCGACAATCCGTTGTGGATCTTGGCCTGCTCACAAAGAAGTCGCCACTCTTGTCGATTCCTGGCAACTTCCCTCCATCTTTTAACCCCTAGAATCTGTAGGTCTTCTTCCACATCATCAATCCATCTCATTCGTGGTCGTCCTCTGCTTCTTGTGCCCTCTGGTTTTGAAAATGTTAATCTCTTCGTGTATTCGTGATCTGACATCCTAGTAATGTGTCCAGCCCATCTAAGTCTCTGCACCTTAACGAATTTCACAATATCTGGATCGGTGTATAACTGATACAGTTCAAAGTTGTATCTTCGACGCCATAGCATATTTTTATTTACGGCCCCAAAAATCTTTCTAAGAATTTTTCTCTCAAAAATACCAAGAAGTATTTTATCATTTTGAGATAAGATCCACGTTTCAGCCCCATATATCAAAACTGGTCTTATTAAGGTCCTGTATATATTAAGCTTTAGTGCACGTTTTATATTTTTATTTTTTAAATGTCTCTGGAGGCCGTGAAAAGTTCTGTTTGCTATTGCTATGCGTCTTTTTATTTCGTCGCTTGTCGTTTTTGTTGCGTTTACTAGCGATCCAAGATATGTAAATTCTTTGACTTGCTTAAAGGTATGGTTGTTAATTTGAATTCTTTGTTGGATATTTCGAGGGTTTTTAGAAACCAACATATATTTGGTTTTTTCCTCGTTTACCACGTAAACGAGGACGCAAGTCCTAATTAACTTGCTGCGTCCGCAAGCCTTGTAAAACACTACACCATGTCTCTCATACTTCTGCCCACTATAACTATATCGTCAGCGAATGCGAGAATTTGCGTCAATCTATTAAAAATAGTTCCATTCATTCTAATATTTAATTGTCTGATTGCCTTTTCCAAGGCAATATTAAAGCGCAGACACGCCAACGCGTCCCCCTGTCTTAGACCATTATTAATGTCAAAGAACGTAGAGTTTTCTCCTTCAATTCTAACGCATGAGCTTACGTTTTGCATTGTTAGGTGGGTCAACTTAACTAACTTAGGTGGGATCCCAAAGTCTATCATTGCATTATATAATGCAGTTCTTTTCACACTGTCATAGGCTGCTTTGAAGTCAATGAAGAGATGGTGTGTTTCTATGTTATATTCTAGTGACTTTTCTAGAATCTGCCTATGTGCTTGAATTTGATGTGTAGTTGACTTTTCAGCAGTAAATCCGCATTGATATTGACCAACAATATCCTTTGTGAAATGTTTAAGTCTTTCAGATAATACATTGCCGAAGATTTTATACGCAGATGCTAACAGAGTAATGCCTCTATAGTTCTTACACTCCAGTTGATCCCCCTTTTTATGCAATGGACATATTATTCCCTTCAGCCGCTCTTCTGGTACTCATTCATTCTGCCATATAAGTACTATTATTTTATGGATTGCTGCAAAAAGTTGATCACCACCTTTTTTATACATTTCCGAACAGATGTCATCGATTCCTGGGGCTTTATTGTCTTTGAGTTTTAGGATCGCATTTGACACTTCTCTTCTTGTTGGGTCTTCACTGTGTAGTTGACGTTGTATATTTTGTTCATTTTTTATATTGTACTCTCCTTCAATATCGTTTATATTTAGATGTTCGCTGAAATGTTGTGCCCATCTCTTAAGAACTGAGTTTTTATCATGTAGAATTTCACCGTTAATGTCTTTACAAATGTTTAATCGTGGTTTAAATTCTCGACGGCTAATATTTAAGGATTTGTAGTATTTCCTCGTGATACATAATTGTTTTGGTATTAACCAATATTACTCACTAAATATATTAATTTTCACTATTGAAGTATCGGTGTTTTAAAAAATATCTAAAATTCAAATTTTCGCGGCTCCTGTCTTTTTTCCTTGCTATACGAGTATATTCTTGGTCTTGATGCGAGACTCATCCAGTTGTTAACGTAGAATTCAAGTATAAACTACCATATGAATTTTCAATCTTTTCAGCGGAATCAATAGCTATACTTGAAGCTCTAAAATATGTTAAAAACACCTGTAATAGACATTCTTAATTCTGTCAGATTGCCTTTCAGTTTTGCAGAGCATAAAAAACATTGAATTACCCTCAACATTTAGCAACCCCTACATATTTGAAATAAAAGACCGATTGTATCATTTATCATCGACTGGAGTCAACATAAAATTTATTTGGGTCAAAGCACATATTGGTCTCAAACACAATGAATATGCAGATCACTTGGCTAAAATGAGTGTAACAACTGGCTCTACGTTGAAATATATGCTTAACACATCAGATGTTACTACGATTTTCAAAAAAAATCAGCAACTTAGATGGAAAGAGCAATGGAAACATTACTGTTCTACAAACCATAAAAGGTATACCTCTTTACAACCAACTCTACCTCAAACAACCTGGTTTCAGAATTTCAAAGCACCTCGTAAATATATTACTACTATAAATCGAATACGCTTTGGACATGCATGCTACCCATGCCATTTATTTAAAATTAAAGTCATCGATGATGATAGTTGCAAACATTGCGGCAAGCTAGGTGACCTCGATCACATCTTCTTTGAATGTCCTAAATTTATTCAGCATTCAAACTCCCTGTATACAAAATTAACTAAATGCAATACATACGCTCCATATAATATACAGTCCTTGTTAGCCATAGGTTCTGTAACAATATATAATTTAATTATAGAATTTTTGTCAGACACATGCACAAAATTTTCATGAGCGTGTATAGGGTTAGACTTGTACCCTTTGTTTATCCTATATGTAACAATACCTTATCCGTGGTCCAGTATTGTTTGTCTGTTAAAATAAATGTCTTGACGGACCCCTAGACGAGAAGCGAGTGTCCTTGTATTTTCCTTCGACGTGTTCTTCTATTAATTATTCGTCTATTTCGTTTTAGGGATATCGCTGTGCATTTGTATGAGAGAAATAATCTGTACTTATCTGTGTATACTTTTTTAAGGAATATATAATAACCTTTCGAGACTGGCTGAATGACGAAAGTCAATGCCACAAAAAAAAAATCCAGCTGTTGAATTAGAACAATGTCAGCTGGTGGTTTTACAACAAAAAGACTTGTCGCGAATTTCAACTTTTTAGCGGTGTGTAGTATATCTATAAAAATTTTACAATAATTTTCAATAATTAATGTTAAAATATCTAATTGTATCACTAAATTTTACAGTGTTTGTGTCTTATCGGTTTGTTTAATTTTGAAACAAGTTTTACATGTGCCAGGTGTTTTTTGATCTTTTAGGATTATTTAAAACTGCCAGGCCGTTTTTCACGGATCTGTGTTTAAATTAGGTTATATACTTATATTTGAATTATTACAACTTAACAAATCTATTTATACGAAAGTTTTTACTACACTTTGCTATGTGATTCGTTTGTCTTCACCACCATTTATTTAATAAACTGAGTTGCTTTTACCAAGTAAAAATTAGTAGGAAGATATTATTTGTAATAGGTATTTTTTTCACTTTACTTGGAGATACCATTTTTTGTCAATTGGTAGTCTTCAGCTAAATTGTATATATATATTTAGGGATTCTACAGAATTCACTGCCTTCCCTCGCTCAACCGTTTCCATCTCTCTCTGTTGTTCCATTCTCCATCGTTTAGTCCTCTCTTACTCATGGCGTCGTCTACTTCGTTCCTCCAGGATTTTCGGGGTCGTCCTCTTTTCCTCCTTCCTATGGGGCTTCATTCGGTTATTCTCTTTATCCATCTGCTGTCGCTAGTTCTTACATGTCCATACCACTTTAGTATTTTTTGTTCTATATATGTTAGTATGTCTGTTTCTATTGCTAAATTGTTTCCTTCTAAAAGCAGCTTTGTCTTTTATAGGTATGAACTGATGCTGTTTCGTAAACATAAAAGGAAACGTTACCGCAATATATAGATTAGCCAATATCCTAGCTTCTTCTTTTTTTCTCACATCTGACTGATATTTTTAAGAGTGTTACAGTGTAAAAGGAATTTCACCAGATTTCATTGTTCTTTACTGCTTCTTATATTGGCTACTTGATTGCGTCTAAGAGGTATTTTTGATGTGATCAAGTATTATATTTTAGATGCTGAAATCATAATGTTAAAAAATTTGGCCGTTCTATTTCTCTTTTTTCATTCTTCTATTTGTGTTACCAGCTAGTATACTGTATGCATGTGCTTTATTTAGTAAGATTTACGATATCTGCTACAAGTAATTTGGTTCTTTTATGCAGTCTTAAAATACAAAAGTGCATGTACTTTTAAAAGTAATCGAATACTTTAGGAACTATAAAGTTCCTCAGCATAAGTTTGCTATATTATTTTGTGACTATTTATGATTAAAATTTAATCTATTTGAATGGTCCGAACCTGTTTTTGGAAAGGATAACTAGAGGATAATTACAAAATTGTCACGATCAACAATTTTGGCGAATTAGACCAAATCAAATAATATATTTTTATAATTATTCATTTTGTAGATCGATAAAACAAATATTTGTAAATAGTTTGGTATAATTTATTCGTTATATTGTGTGTTTATTAAAATAAGGTGGCTCATTAAAAACTGTTAAACATATACTTTTAATTATACTGTTACATATATATATATATATATATATATATATATATATATATATATATATATATATATATATGTATACCAACAAACAAAACTAACAAACAAAATATTTTGATCGTATTGAAAACACTTACGAACTTGTACGAATTCTTAACAATTGGCGTAAGCAATATAAACACAAGAATTTCAATAAAATATACTGGTTTGTTTACTTCTGACGATTTCTTACGATTTCGTACGAATGCGCATGAACAAATTTTTGTACGAATTCTTATCCAATGTAGCCGCCGCTTAAAGCAAATAATTGACAAATGTACCCTCTACACTTCGTCTTATGCCGCCGAATATGGCGCATAAGGCGGCAGTTACATTGGATGCGAGTTCGTACGAAACTTTATTCGTACTAATATAAGTCGTACGTATACGTAAAAGCGGCTTCCCACGATCGGTGATATTGCGGACGAGCGCGGACCGGCAGTGAGAGTCGGTAACATCACAGGTGCGGTACATGCCCGTGCGACACGTTCCTGGCGCGTCCGTGTTTGAACAGACAAGTGCAAGTCAGAAGTTGTTCATTCGCTGACACAAGTAGTTGTCTGTAGTGTTGTCAAAGTTGTTTCGCAGTTTTTTTATAAGTTTTTTGCTAAAAAATTGAATGGACAAACGAAGTTATTTTTGTTTTTTTAAATTCGTATCAAAATGAACCAAGTTTATGGAATTTTACGGCGCCAGAGCATAAGAACCGGAACGAAATATACGATGCATGGATCCGAATAAAAATCAATTAAAGAATAGTACTATTTCGATTAAAGACTTAAAAAAAAAGAGTTACATTTTTTGAAATTTTTGAAATAAAGTTAAATCAAACAGTACTGTCACGGAGCTACATAGACTGTCACGGACCGTAGGAAGATCTATCTGGCCATGAAAATATACTTCCCCTTCCAATCCATTTATTTGGATAACTTGCATACAAATAATCTCGAACTCGTCTGGAAAAGTGCGCAGGACATCCGTCATGTTGTAATATCATATCTCTTCTTGTTTGTAAGGAAATATCTTCCAATAAAACAGGCAACTGATTTTCCAGAAAATCCAAATATGTTTCGCCATTTAAAATTCTATCAAAGAAATATGGACCTACGATCTTTCCATCAACTATACCACACCAAACAATAAGACTCCATCTACCTTAAACCTGCACCTCATGTATCCAGTGCGGATTCTCTTCAGCCCAATAATGCATATTATGCAGATTAACACCACCCGCACTATTAAACGTAGCCTCGTCTGTCCACAAAATCTTTGATATAATATGCGTTTGTTTTTCTAGCAGACCTAACATCCAATTGCAGTAATCCAGCCTTGCATCAAAATCTCTCTCATGTAAAGCTTGGTGGAGAATTACATGATAAGGATGCAGTCTAAAAAACAGAACAACAAATATTGGTGAAAAAGAAACCACTATATTTACTAAAACTCAAAAAATCTTGAAAAATCCACAATTGTTTCACAAGATAAATCGTGCATGAGTATTTTTAAGAAACGGATAAAGGGATAAAAGCGCCGTGTTGCCGTTTTTATCGGAATATTAAAATAACAGTTGAATCTAACGTTTAAAGTAAATTCCAAGTTTCTGACCTAAACGTTCACTTTATAATATGAAAAACCAACCTGTAATGTTTTAAAATCCTTAGAACAGTAGTTTTGAGTATGTTTAATTCTATAGAGATTTGCCGACTACTTATATGTGGATTCTGTTGAACTAAAGCAAGAACATTGATTGAATTATCTTTGGTCATACATCTACTACGTCGTTTAAAACAAGGACGATGAGAACTACCAGTTTCTCTTAATCTTCTTGCCTTTCTATAAAATACTTCTTTGCCATAATCTCTCCTGTCAGGATATCTTGCACAATATATACGTGAGGCAATAGCGGCATTTTGGTGATATTCGAAATAAACTCCAATCATATCATACAATTCTGCGTTTGATATGCTCATCACGAATTATTAGTACTGATAATGAATTGCTAATATTACCAATATTAATATCTATTGAAAAAAGTGCAATCTTCAATTCGAATAATTATAATATAACACTTCTTAACAATGTTTTAACTGCTGTCAATAAATAAATAATATGAACTCCCCGTCAAATTCATTGTCGTAGCCTACTAAGTTTCGAAAAAACTATTTTTAATCATATGAAATAACAATGGTCAAAGTGGGTGTCAACATTAAGATTCTTCTGCTATAAAAAAAATTTGAAAGTACCTACTGACTTATTTTTTAATTTAATTTATAATACAGAGTGAGTCAATATTATACTTACTTATGTTTATGCGTTTTTATTCATATCTAAAGTTGACAAAATCTATTATCATGCAGTTTGCGCTATTTTGTTACGAATTTAATCCAGTTCCATTGTAATTTACAATAAGTAGGTGCTTCCGTTAAACATTTTGAAGGAAAACAAATTTTTTCTATTTGATAGTACCCTCTACCTATGACAATTGTAAATGCAACTATTTTATAGTAGATGTAAATTAGGTCATCCACACTCTTTCTAATGACACTAATTTAGTTAAAATCGGTTGATCCAAACTAAAGTTATACTCTCCCCCGCCCTTGAAAAAATTTGAAAAAATAAAAAAAAGTACTTTAACAACTTTATGCAGAATTTAGGCCTCTTTCTAGTGTACTTATTTCACACTTGGTATAATTGGGCATATTTCCCAAAAATCCGGTTTTCAAAGTTTTCTTCACAGGTTACGCCCCCTAGCAGTTAACCCAGAAACTTGAAAGTTATTTTCAGCGATTTCTCTTGGCCACCTTTAGTAAGGAATTTTTTCTCCTAAAGTTATAACATGAATAAAAGAGGTTAGTCTTTGTATGTGGGTATATTTTATTTTATAAAAACCCTTAAAAGGGCAACATTACAATCACGAACGTTTTCGGAACAACTGTTCCATCATCAGGTTTAAAATGCAGGTTAACATGCCTGAGCCACCAAAATATTTGGGTAAAAACCCTTTAAATTGAAAAATGTTACCAAAGATTGTACATGATGTTTATAATATTATGTGATGTTTAATATTTTAATTAGATTTTACTTCAGGTAACATACACCAACTGGTTGCCAACCGTAGTCCGTTTGAAGAGGTTTACTCTCCGGACACTGGAACTCACTTAAGCATGGGTGTATGTTACCTGAAGTAAAATCTAATTAAAATATTAAACATCACATAATATTATAAACATCATGTACAATCTTTGGTAACATTTTTCAATTTAAAGGGTTTTTACCCAAATATTTTGGTGGCTCAGGCATGTTAACCTGCATTTTAAACCTGATGATGGAACAGTTGTTCCGAAAACGTTCGTGATTGTAATGTTGCCCTTTTAAGGGTTTTTATAAAATAAAATATACCCACATACAAAGACTAACCTCTTTTGTTATACGTGGTATACAGCCAGCTACAGGAATTATTTTCCTTGTGGATTTTATAACATGAATAGTTTCTTATATATAGCCGAGAGATCGGCTTATTGGACCACCCGGTACATATTATAATTATTAATTTGGAGATTTGTCCAGATGACGTGCCATTTAGTCAAACTCTCGGGCAAAATCAAAACCGAAAAAATAGATCACGGTGTTTCAACAGCGCTACTGACAGAGCTTACGAAATTCGAAACAAATTTGTACAATATTTTAATTTGTAAATAAATATACAAAGTATTACCCAGTCACATGTACTTATTCATTCGCTTGTCAAATTCCATAACAGGACTATTTAATAATAATAAAATTAAAAAATTACCTGCTACATTCATCTTCATCCCTGTTTCCTTCCACAGTTTTTTATTCAAGTCTCTGTGGTATTGTTTACTTTTTGGCCCCATAAAGATTGCCTTGGATTTTTTTTTAATAGTGTTATTAATTTTTCAACATCCATTTTGAAACTTTAATCAGCCAAACACCAACTTGTATATCGATTTTAAACAGGCGTTTGATGGAGTAGATCGACAAAAGATGTTAAAGCAACTATCTATGTTAGGGATGCCCAATAAATTGGTTAAACTTATACGAAGGACTCTGGAGGGTTCCAAAGCTATGGTGAGAATAGATGGACACTTTTTATTCTAACTTTAGAAGCTGTTGTTAGAAAACTGGATATAAACGGCTGTATTAATACAAGATCAATGCATACCTACAAATATGCCTCCACTTTTTTCTACCTAGGCTCAATAATAAATGACAACAACAACATCAGTCAAGAAATACAAGCACGGATTCTTAGCGGTAATAAGTGCTTTTATGCATACAAAGACTTAATGAAAAGTAAGTTACTGAATCGTGAAACCAAGCTTAGAATCTACAAAACAGTAATTAGACCAGTGGTCACATATGTATGTGAAACGTGGACCCTCTCAACCACTGATGAAAATCAACTGAGAATATTTGAGTGCAAAATACTAAAGAAGATATTTGGACCAACCCAATGCAGTGATGGTTCGTGGAAAATGAAAATGAACCACGAGCTGGATGAACTAATGTAGAGCGCAGATATTGTTAGATTTGTAAAGTCACAAAGACTAAACTGGCTTGGTCACCTAGAACGAATGCCAGATAATCGAGCTGTAAAAGTAGTCCGGAGATGGAAGCCCCAAGGAAACAGAACAAGAGGAAGGTCCCGTAAAAGATGGATAGACGACGTAGAGAGGGATCTTAAACCATGAACAGGCAGTGCCGAAGGAAAGTATCCGACAGAGCAGAATGAAAGAACATTGTTAAGCAGGCCAAGACTTACAAAGAGTTGTAGCGCCATTAAAAGAAGAAGAAGAAGAAGAATCAGTCAAACACCACAAATTTAATAAATACAATCGACTTCTCGTACGAATAGTCGCAGAAAAAATAATTTAAGTTGCTCGCATCAGAGAATCGTACGAGTTCGTAGGAATTGGTACGCATTTGTTTTGTTCTAATGATTTTTTACGTATTCTTACGAATTCATAAGAATGATTTTTCGTAGGAACTCGCATCAAATGTAACCGCCGCCTAACGAATAACACGTTACGAAGTGTGATCCCGCCATTAGATTAAATATTGGAAAGAAAAGAGTTGGGAAACGAAATTTTGAGTATTTACAAGAAAGAATATACAAACTGCTCCGTGAAATTTACAAAACTTACCTAATCACTATCAATTCCCTGAAACTGATTAAGAACTTGTTTTCTAGGTATTTAAAACAAAATGACAGACAAATATTTGACTACCTTTTTGAAACAAATTAATAAATAAAGTTGATGGTGTCAGGTTAAAAACATATTACGATATCTTTTAAATTGATACATGTATCAGTTAATATCTGTATTGATTGTATGCGTGAATTGTTACTCACCTGTTAATTTTTATTACTTTTTATACAGATCACGACATTGTTTTATTGACCATACAACACAATGGCAATCGCTGTGACATGTTACACGTTTCCACCTCTATCTTCATTTCACAGTAGGTACGAATTGTCGTAATTGTTACATTGACATTAAAAATTTCAAACGAAGTTCTGAAAAAATAAACAAATAATTAATAAGTTGCCTATTACGTTATATACCGTCCAAGAAAAAGTGAAACTTGTAACATGGTACTTTCAGGGTCAATTGATACGCGAAGTAAGATATTTATTTATTGTTGCCTTCGAAAATAGACCCTCACCAAGTGTTACAACAGTTAAAAATACCATTAAACATTTTCAAACTTCGGGATGTGAAACAGTTGTAAAAAGTGTCATGAAGGTAATGAACCATGTGTTAGACCTGTCGATGAGGAGCGTCAAAACAGGGATATTGATATTTGTGCTTTTGTGAAACCTAGTGAACCCTGACCTCCTCCTTTATCCTTTATCCTTCGTAAGGATGTGGTGACGTTGGTATTTGACGAATGGTTGCTATTCATTCTTCTTTTTCCTGGGCGCGGTGTGCTGCCTCAGACAGAGAGTAACCAGTAGCGCACTTTATTATTATTATTACCTTGCCTTTAACCACCAACCTCTCCATGCCTTCAATACCTGAAACCTGCAATAGTGTACAAATTGCTAGGGAAGTTAACGTGAATGCTCGAACTGTCCAGCGAGTTCTCAAAATGGGTATCACTGTTTTAAGATACAACCAATACAAGAACTGTTTCCGGAAGATAACTTTAGGTGGTAAATGTTTGGACTAGGATGTTAGGCGACCATATTGTATGTCCATTTTTTTATAGATGGAAACCTAAACGGGCCCAAATGAGGTCATTCCGGCAGTTCGACGCCTTCCCGTTAATTTTCAGGAGGTTTATTTCCAACAGGATGGGTGTTCGGCTCACAACTCTAGAGCAACTATTGACTTCCTCAATCAAACGTTTCCTGATTGACTGATAAGTACAAATGGTACAATTAAATGGCCCGCTAGATCCTAACGATTTCTTTTTTTCGGGTTTTCTCAAAGAAAACATTTATAGGCATCAGTTTGAAAGGGCCACAAACCTAGTCGAATTAAGGGCAAAAATACTTTTTTCAAAAAAGTGGAATATTTGAGCCCTTAATTCATTAATCTGCTTTCGTAATTTTTATTTTTTGGTAGGTATTTTTACGAAGTTTGTAGGTTTTGAATTGGGTAACATTTTTTATGTTTAAGTTTTGAAGAATTTTATTGTTTTTTTTTATTAATTTGATTTATTGATTTGATTTATTGATTTAATTTCTTCTTTCTTGTCTTATTGTTATAAGCTTTGTGTATAAAATTTGTACAATTTTCAGTGACAATAAAGTATATTACTTATTAACTTACTTATTTATTTGTATTGCTATTAAGGCTAAAAATAACCAAAAAATTAGTTTTAGAGCATTATAATAAATATACTCTAGAGATGAGATTGCAATAAATCTTTATTCCTATGGCCAACAAAACAATGTCGTTATCCATATTAATATAATAACTATAAAGTAATTCAAACACGCTTTGCTGAAAAATTGTTTTAATGGGGATTATTGTTTATCTACTTTGGACCAATTGTATGTTTATGTTTATTTAGGACAATTGAATAAATGTAATATTATTAATTATTTTACCACTTGTGTATATTTTTATACACAATATATATATATATATATATATATATATATATATATATATATATATATATATATATATAATGTACAGAGCAGTAGAAATGGAGTTCCTGAGGAGAAGCTGTAGACTTACAAAAAGAGACGGAATTGAAAACACAGAGATTAAGCGGAGAATGGGAGTGCAATCAGACATAATCGACTATATAAAGGAGAAGAGACTATCCTGGTACGGCCACGTCAGAAGAGCGGACAGAGGACGCTGGATAAACAAAATCACAGAATGGAGCCCGATTGGAAGAAGAAAGAGAGGAAGACCCCGAAGGTCATTCAGAGATGAAATCTACGAGGCTATGGAGAAAAGAACCCTGCGAGATGGAGACTGAAATGACAGGGAAAATTGGAGAAAACGGTTGAGTGAAGGAAGACAGTGAAAACTGTGGAAATCCTTAGTAGTAGTATATTTTTATGTGAATAAACGTTACTATTACTATTATATATCTGGAGTTAAAAAAAAGAGGTTAATCTTTGTATATGGGTGTATTTTATAAAAACCCTTAAAAGGGCTACATTAAAAAAACGAACGTTCTCGGAACAACAGTTCTATCATCAGGTTAAAATGCCTAAAATAAGTATAAACCATTTAATTAAAGCAAACGTGGTTTAAAATTTTGACTAAGGTTAAAAAAGCAAAATGGTTATACTTACAGGTTAATTTTTTAACCTTAGTCAAAATTTTAAACCACGTTTGCTTTAATTAAATGGTTTATACTTATTTTAGGTATTTTAACCTGATGATGGAACTGTTGTTCCGAAAACGTTCGTGTTTTTAATGTAGCCCTTTTAAGGGTTTTTATAAAATATACCCATATACAAAGATTAACCTCTTTTTGTGATACGTGGTATACAGCCAGCTGCAGGAATTATTTTTCTTGTGGAATCTGGAGTTAGTTCTAATGCACATCACATGGTTAGGGACACGTAAACAGCAGATGCGCATCAATTTTTAATCATCTTTGCACTACTAACCCTGATAATTTATACAACACTGTCTAGGACAACACACTACAGTATTACTGGGGGTGATTGAAGCCTTTAGGGGGAGTTGTTTTAGGAAGCGAAAAAGTAAGTATCTGTACAGTCAGAAAAGCGGTGAATTTGGACCGCAAAGAACCCACTTACCAAAGCTATTAAAAAGCTGAATAGATTTTTTTAATAAATTAGCACGTAATAATTAAGTGTCCCCAATATGATGGAATAAGCTGTACGCGGAAACGAACTAGCAAACAAACCAGCTTTTACTATAAAATCTAATTAACTCAAACTACGTTTAAAACTAATAAATTAAAGCAATATAATTAAATTTAAAATTAACAAAAAACAACAAATTAACTATTATTTGAATTAAACAAACACCAATCTGCGAGCGACTAAACTAATACACTTGTTACTAATCTAAATTAATCGGATCCGCAATCCTTTGGTTGATTTCATTAAATCAACATGTTTGTTTATAATTTCAAAAGTCAATGACGGTTATTCATAGCAACTGCGGGATTTGAATATTTTTTTTTATTTAGAAAAAACATATAATCCACATCAACCACGCAAGGTTATTAGTGGAGTAACGTACACAAGAGTTCATTTTATTTACATTAAATAGATGTATAGGTATAAACGTAAATCTTTTAAATAATTTATTACATGATCAGTGTTTATGGTTAAAGTGGTTTTGATGTCATCTGAGATTCCATATTTTCTTCTTGTTTCTTCGTGGTACTGGCAGTCAATCAGAATATGCTTCACCGCCAATGGGAGAGAACAGTTTCTGCAGGTTGGAGAAGGTTCTTTGTTGATTAAGAATCTATGGGTCAGTGCAGTGTGTCCAATTCTTAGTCGGTTAATTATTACTTGATCCCTTCTATTGGATGGATTATTCAAGATGGTCTTCACAAGGGGATAAATCTCATATAGTTTGGTTCCTGAATCTTTCCAGTAGTCTTGCCATATGTTCATACAGTGGTCTTTAATTGGGTTGTTGAGATCGGAATATGGGTAATTTATTGATTTGGTTGTGTATTGTGAGTTTATTCGACTTGTGTTTGCTAGGTTATCCACTTTCTTATTTCCAGCTATTCCTACATGCGACGGTACCCAGATAAATGCTACTTCTTTTCGAGTTGATTGAATTACATTTATCTCATTTTTTATAGCCCGTAATATTGGATTTGTAGGGTATATTTGTTTTACATCTAATAGAGCATTTAATGAGTCTATGATGATGACACATTTATTCTCACTACGCGTTTTGAAGAAAATTAAGGCTTCCAAAATGGCTGTGGTCTCGCCTGTGAGGATGCAGCAGTTTGTAAGTATGGATATAGCGTGAGTAGTGTATTTACAGTAGTATGCAGCAGCATGTCCGTCATGAGCTTTAGAGGCATCACTGAAAATTTGGAGATGATTAGGATGAGATATCACTTCGGAGTACAAGTGTTTAATGAAAACCGGATTTGTAGTTGATTTGGAGTATTTTGTGAGGGTTAAATCAATGGTAAGTGGTTGGATTATCTATAGAGGAAAATTTACACTGACTTGTAGAGATCGATTTAGCTTATCCATATCAAAGTTAGAAGATTTTATTCGTTCTATAAGGGGAGTACTATACTTTGGGAGAATACTGGATGTTGTTTCTGTGCTGATATTTTCCCTATATAGTTTAGGGATAGTTGTTGGCGTCTAATATATAGAGGTGGTTCTCTTGCTAAAACTTGTAAGCTACTAATAGGACTATTTCTGAAGGCACCCAGTGCTAATCTCAAAGCTGTAGATTGTATGCTATTTAGTTTTTTTAAAGCAGTTTTGCTTGCAGCACCCTAAGATATGCAACCGTAATCTAATTTACTTCTAATAAGTGATTTGTAAAGGTTAATTAATGTTTTACAGTTGGCACCCCAAAATTTATTAATATGCACATTCCAATTTAATTTTTTATCGAAAGTTAGGCCTAAAAAACTTACTTCTGTTGACAGTTTTATAGGTAAATTAATTGTATGGTGAGTGTTATTTTTACTAAAAATTACGTATTGAGTTTTGCTGCAAAAAAATTGAATCCGGTTTGTAATGCCCAATTTTAAAATCGATTTAACGTAAGTTGTAATATATTTGTTGCTGAAACTAGGTTATTAGATTTGGTGTAAATAACAATATCATCCGCGTAAATGCTAGCTTTAATAGGATCTCTGATTACATTTATGATGCTATTAAAAGCCACTAAAAATAGGGTTGGACTTAAAATGGATCCTTGAGGGATTCCATTATCTAGCATTTTTGGAAAACTTGTGATTCCATTTATTCTAACTTGTATAGAACGATTACTTAAGAAATTTTTTATAAAAGCAAGCATGTTACCTTGAATTCCATAATTATTAAGTGTTGCTAATATGGAGTGTTTCCATGTCCTATCAAAAGCCTGGGTCATGTCAAAGAATATTGCAATCAACTTCTGATTGTTTGCAAAGGCTTTATTGATTGAGGTTTGCAGTGAAATATAATTATCTAATGTAGACCGATTTGAATATTTGTTAAGTCAAGTCTTATTTTTTTTTAGTTTTAGGATTACTAGCAAGCAAATTAAAAATTAGACAGTATTGTATACCTCTTTATATATGTATGACATAAAGGGCAATAGCACAGCTTAACTTTAGAAACATAAATCCAAATAATATCTTATTTGTATTCTACAACCGGGTTAGTTGTTATTCCAATCAAGTTAGGCCAAGAACTGGTATGGTTAAAAAAATTGCATAGTGAAAAGCATTGCAAATGTGAAAAGTCTTCACCAATCCCTCATTTGCAAAAAAGCAAGTGTCAATTGTCGCAAATATAAGTTTTATACGTTTTTGTTTGTAAAAATATTATAATAGTGCATGTATATTTGTTCTCCTAACTTATCAGATTATAAGATTTTTGAGCAATCTAATGTCATACCTGTATATACCAACTGAGTCCAAGCATTAAAATAGTAGTGTATGGTACTCTAACAAAAGCTTTTTTGAAATCTATAAAACATACGTAAATATTTTTCCTAAACTTAATGCTCTTTCGTAGGAGTATTCACATGCAAAAAAGAGCCTCCCAAGTACCCATACCATTTCGGAAACCAAACTGCTCATCACCAGTTATCTCCTCACAAAGTTTATATATTTGACACTGCAATCATCTTATGGTCTTCGTTTTCTTGAATGTAATACTTTTTATCATATTAATGAGCTGGTCCAGTTTATCTTTATCTACTTCCTTTTTTACAGTTCTAACTTTACTATATTAATAACGAAATCAAACGGGTGCACAAATATAAATATTTGGGAACAAGCGTTAATAACAACAATGACATCACAGAAGAAATAAAAACTAGAATTGGAAAGGCTCGAGCTGCTTTTGTTAATATGAAGGACATTCTGGGAAGTCATGATATTAACTTAAACCTGAAAATGAGATTGGTTAGATGCTACATCTTCTCGATACTGCTGTACGAAGTAGAGACTTGGACTTTAAACAAGAGCAATACCGATAAACTAGAGGCCTTCGAAATGTGGATATACAGAAGAATTTTGGAAATACCTTGGACAGACAAAATAACAAATAGTGTAGTTCTTCGAAGTATGAAGAAAGAACGGGAGCTGTTGATCACCATAAAGAGAAGAAAGTTGGAATATCTTG
Organism: Diabrotica undecimpunctata; assembly: GCF_040954645.1. Lineage (NCBI taxonomy): Eukaryota > Metazoa > Arthropoda > Insecta > Coleoptera > Chrysomelidae > Diabrotica > Diabrotica undecimpunctata. The sequence goes on along the minus strand of NC_092803.1, from coordinate 135,659,853 downwards.
GTCATGTGATGAGAGGGAAAAAGTACTGATTGCTCCAGTTAATTATACAAGGAAAGATTTAGGGCACACGAAGCGTGGGGTGACGACGTATATCTTGGCTGCGCAATTTAAGAGACTGTTTCCAGTGCACATCTAACCAATTTTTTAGAGCAACAGCTTCAAAGATACGAATAGCAATGATGATTGCCAAACGTCGTAGCGGAGAGGGCACTTGAAGAAGAAGAACTTTACTGTACCTACCGGTAATGCTTTTCCTGCAGTGGGTATATTGTTTGGGATATGTGACTTTGTGATATATTAAAAGATATTAATGTACCTAGTATGAGCCTTATTAAAAACATCTTTGTTTCGCACAACTTTGCTTTAAAGACTAAAAACTAACAGATTTAACAAAAAAATACTCTTTATCAATGTCTTCAAAACTATTGGATGACTTATCTCTTCTTTTTTTAAATTTTTATCGAGAGTTTTATTATCCAAAATGAACTACTAAATATTAACTGGTAGGTGGACACCTTACCATTTTAACATATCATATTGTGTGCATTATTTAAACCGTTATGACCAAAGTTTAGATATTTTTTAATATTTAGATGCACAACATGACGCCTAATACATCAAAAAAATAATAAAAACAGTTGAAGCGAAAGTGTAAAATGTCAAAGATATTTTATAATGATAGAGCGAAGTTGATAAACGAAGGAGAAGCAAACGTAGCGTGTCAAGTGACAAAATTTTCCAGATCTGATAAGTCAGGAAACGCCATCGACTACCAGATAGTTCGAGTCGATAAAGCAGGTATCTTCCTCACGGAATCAAATCATTCGGTCGTCGGACATCAACTTGCATAAAACGTATCAAAGGCGCCTCTCAAGCACACGTCATTAACCTAATGAGCTTACTTCGACCCCCCTTTCTGGAAAATTTCAACTTTGGTTAACAGCATTCCTAACGTTCTGGCTACATTGCCGGTAACGGAATCGTAGGTACGGAAATATAGATTTTGTTAAATATTGTATTTACATGGAATTAAGCCACAATTAATTGTAATAAAAATTACATTTAACGTTTGTTAGTAACGTTTCTATTTCCACTCTGGAAATCATTTTCCAAAAAGATTTTTTTAAAAATTAGAAGTTGCTCTTTCAGATGCTTATTAGTTAACCCCTTGCTTTTAAAACAAAGCAAAAATTGTTAAATATGTACAGTATAGATATCATATTAAGTCTTTAGTTGTATATCTGCACCCTGAACGAGAAGTCTTTACAAATATATTTTTCATAAAATTTAGAAAATCTTTCATCAACGAAAACAGATTTCTTATTTCTTCTGCAATTCTATTTCCACCATAAGCTATACAAAGAATAAAAATATTTAAATAAACAGCAGCTTTTAACATATATGCCTCAGCATTTGACAGCACTGAAACTATTTTATTTACGGGTATAGCGGTTTGTAAAAAGGGATTTATTAAACTATTTTATTATAAAGTTCTTATTAGAATTTTAATACAAATTTAGAGTTAAGTTATGGAAGAAGAAAGAGAGCAAAAATATAAAACTTACCGATTTTTCGTACGATTTACAGGATACTTCATCTCCTTCTGAAGAAAGTTTCGAATATGGTCCGATTCCAGCATTTAAAGGTCATCTTTCTTAACAAACAATTAAATACGTTTTCCTGGAATTAAAAAAAAACATAGCATACAATTTTAAAAAGGGGCACAAAATTTACTAAAAACATCTAGAATGGGTAAAAAAAGGTATTTTACCTATAATATAAGCTTTATTTATAAACATTTATACCTTAATGTCACAACTTTTATTTTTGTCTTTACTTTATTTACAACCTGTCCTTAGCAAAATGATTTGGCGAATATTGATTAGCACATGTTGGAATTTTCTATTTAACGTATTATTATTATTACTTAACTGAATCTATTACTCAAGTCCGTTGGTTTGAATTGTTTTAAGCGGCGCACTTCACTTATTGTTGTTGTTGTATTGTGTAGCTCACGTACCAACACAGGATTCAAAAAGCGTCAGGCAAGACTGTCTGGTGACAAGCGATTTTAAGAACGTGTTTCGTCTCTTCCAAGGCAAGGAAAACTATTTAACAAATTGTATAATTTTGCGCTTCCGCCAAGCAGAATTAAATGCCAAATTGTTCTATATTATTCGCCATATGTTGCATAAATTTACAACTGGTTTTGGTCGCTAGATGCGTGTGCACCTTATGCATCTTGCTCATATATAATTCCAATAAAACAATGTAGTTCTACTAATAGAGTCTATTAATAAAAAAAAAAGAATACGAAAAAAATATTTATATACAATAAAAAAAAATAAAAAAAATAGATAAAAAAATACATATATGAAAAACTAAACATAAAGTGGGCTTAAACCTCCAAGGTGTTGAACCAGCTTTAGGTCTTAGCGCTGTGGAAAACAATATATTTACATATAGTTAGTATTAGTATTTAGTTTTAGCATTTAGTGTTAGTTATTATTAGTATTTATTAAAATATAACGCATCTCAGCAGAAGCTAGGAGATTGTATCTATGGAAATGATAATTTTAATAAAATTTTGTGCTGGACAATTGGTCTAAACCAAGGTCATTAATCTAAACACATACACACATACTAATAGAGATGTAAGATGATCTCACTACCCAATTGCTTATGTTCTTCAAATTCGGTTCACTATATTAAAACGTGGTTTCGTCCATAATTTCCTGCCAGAGGCTAAAACACGTTCATCTACCCTTTATTTGGCGTAAGCTGTTGGTCTTTAATCTGGTTTGTTTTGAATATTTTGTTTAGAAAGTCTTCTAACATTTATTAGGAAATTATACAATTTACATACTTTTTCTACTTGGGAAGTTAGTTTTGCGTGTTGTAGATGTGTAGGCTAGTATAATTTCTTTCGTATATTTCGTGACTTTTTATGGCTGCGTGTGGTAATTGTACAAATCTGCAGAAGTGTTTTGACTCCGATTTGTAAAAGTGGTGGGTGCCAAAACTTAACTTGACTCTTCTCTAAAAACGTTTGTTAATTGTAGATAAAATATTTAAGAGGTAACATCGTATACCAGATCTTCAACATCAAAAAAGTCAGAACTGTCGTCAGAATTAGGTTTAGATATAAAGTTTTCGTCATTACTTTTGGCTAAAAAGTTTTATTTTTTATACAATTACAAAAGCCTAAATAGTATTTAGACAAGTCATGGTTCAGCTAGTTATTCCTCATCCATTATAAATTTTCTTGATATTACAAAAATTTCATTTGTCATTACATACAAACGCAAAATGAAAAAAACAAACATACATTCTGGACGAAACATTTTCTTCAAGCAGAGCAAACAGAGAAAGTCGAACAAACAATTTGCAGCTTATATTTTTTATTATCATATACAATATTAAGTACAAAAATTCCTAAAGGAGATGACAAATCAAATTGCTGTCAAATGACCACTGTCGGGCATTCTAAGCATTTTTAATAAAATCTGCGTAAATCACAAATAAATATTGCGGGATGTCTTATAGATATTTAAAAAATGTTAATTAATACCAGCCCTGTTGTGTATAGTGAAAAGTAACAATACTACTTTATTAAGTTTTGGTAAATAGAAAACTAATATCTTTTTCTTATCAAAGCAAAACATTGACGTACCTCTTCACCTATTTTTCGTCTTCAGCAGTTCTGATAGTATCTCCTATAAATTTTTTCTTAACAATTAGTGTAACAGTTCCTACAATTAATAATTTGTATTGCTGTTTCAAAAGTTCATCCGACAAAGGGACTGAAGTAAACCAGTTATCCATGGTTATGATACGGTTACTACCATGAACCGATTTTGACAATTTCTTTACATAAAAGTTTGCAAGAGGTAAGCCTCCGACATCGGTGCTATTTTCGAGATAAGGACTTGCATTAATCATATATTTGGAGTATGAATCGTAAACAAATTCTAAAAGTTGTTCATCGATCGTCAAATCAAACGACTAAGACTAATAACTAAAATCATAAAACGTTCTTTACTCATACAGGCTCGATAGAAGGATCCCGATATAATTATTTCAAACATCTGTTTAGTATTTAGATTATTGTCTCTTTTGTCCCGAAGACTGTTTCGAAGACTGTCCCGAAGAACAAAATTCCTACATATACTTAACAATATTGTAAACAATTTTACTTATTATTCCTATACTGGAGTTTTTATTACTCTAATTTATTGTTTTTATTTATTATTAAAGGTTCTATTTATAACATTTACAAATTTATTAAAGGTTTTATTTGTACAATATAACTAATTTATTTACACTAATAATTATATAATTTATCTAATGCGTTACATTTTTAAAACTCGACGCGATGTTCAAAAACTAACTGTTCTCTTTGCAACAAAATTCCTGTTTAAATATAAAATTGCGTTAGTTCCGGAATTGCAGCGATTCCCCATCAAAGATCCCAGAAGGTCGCTCATACTGGTTTTATTCGGCCTGTTTCTGGAAATTTCAAGTCGTGGGTGACTCATCAGGATTCAGGTAAACAGGTCTTTCAACTGAGCGCCGAAATAACTAGAATAGAAAAATATTAGTCATAATATATTTACAGTTTAATACGCCATAATATTTATAGTAACAATATACTTTTCTTGGTCCTACAATAGATTTTAATGCAGCCCAAATCAATCAGATTGGATTCAGTTAAGGCCAGGTCGGAGTATTTTAACTTTTTTTGACATAAGATGCCCACTTCTTTGTTGTGGCTACACAGCACAGCACTGACTATACTTTTTCCTAACTGCTCACGTTACTTGTTGTGGCTACAATGCACAACACTAACTAAGCCATGCACAACTTCACACATTACATAAGCTCGAACAGTTTAGTCCTCTTGAATTTTTGCATCTGGGGTTGGTGGATAAGAAGCTGAAGTACTTTATGGTTTGGATGCTTATTATGTCTCCTGGTAACATTTTTAATTTTATTTGCAATAAATTCGATTTTAAGGTCTCATCGTAAATCGTCATTTTGACCATACCAAAAAGCACCTACAATATTCCTTAGTATTTGGTTCTGGAGCGTTTCTAAATTTCTATAATTGCTTTTTTTGATACAGCACCATAATTGTGGACCGTGTCGATTTTAATATCTGTTTTTAAATCAGTACTTTGAAGGGCCAGGGGAAAAAACCAGGTAAGTCAATTTTTTTCAATATTGAGTTATTGGCTGTATTCGGTACACAGTGAACATATGTATCTTTCAAAAGTCCGAAACTTGGAAAAATACAAGTAACTCACAAGATATACATAGCTAAAGTTTTGATTTAAGGGGAAAAAAGCAGGTAAGTCAAGTGAAACGGGAAAAGAACCAGGCAAGTTAACAAATTCACTCGACTCTGCCGTCGCGCGATGGCCACGTTATCGAAATCTGCGAACGCATCAGTCATCAGTGCATTGCTACAGTTTGTAACGGTCGCATCGAGATTAGTTTGTAAATAATAAGAATATCGCTCTGTCAAGCTAGGATGAAGGAAGCTCGGATGAAGGTATTAAGTTATATAGTGAGCCAAAGAAGAGGAAGAAAACCGGTCGGATGTCTGAGGTAAATAAAAAGTTAAGACTTGCGACACATGAAGCTGGTCCTGCTTGACATTGTATAAGATATAAATGTTATGATGTAACTTCTGAATACAATAGAAAAAAGATATTGAGTTACTTTATTCAACTACCGTCTCATAATGAGCAAAACATGTACTTGACTGGATTAATCACCGTGATACCTGTGGCACAGAGAAGACCTCGACATTGTGAAGAGGAGGCAAAGTTACGAGAAGCTAGTTTTGCCTACAGAGTTCGAATAACTGAAGACAACGGAGAACTGGTAGATATTGGTATATGTGCAAAAGCGTTTTGCTCATTTCATGGAATCAGTAAAAATAAACTCAGCTATCTACAGCAAAGTTTGAAATCGACAGGATCTGCACCTATGGATAAAAGGGGTAAGCATTCCAAGAAACACAGACAGCTCAATGAGGTCACTGCTGCTTTAATTAATAGTCATATTAAGAGTTTCAAAGGTCGCCAGAGTCACTATAGTCTTAAGGACTCAACAAAAACTTACTTACCAGAAAGTCTTAACATAAGAAAAATGTACAACCTTTTTAAAGAATTACATCCTTCTGCAGTTGTATCCTACGACACTTACAGGGTAATTTTTAACACAAAATTCAATATTTCTTTTGGATATCCGCGTTCGGATACTTGTGCAGTGTGTGATGAATATACAGCAAAGCTTTGTCTGTGGAAAAAGATGCACAGCAGATTCATCAGCTAACAGTAATGAATACTCTTTATAAAAAACGCGCAGAGACTTTTTGTAACCTCAAAAAGAAATCAAAAATTGGAGCAAGACAAAATAAAAAAAAAGAAGCCATATGCGTAGATTTTGCCAAAAATGTCTCCTTGTCGAATATAGCGACCAACGACGTTTATTACAAACAACAGCTTGCTATGTATTCTTTTAATGTTCATGTT